>NC_143055.1:54023970-54174926 GCF_052426305.1 Pelodiscus sinensis | reverse complement strand
TAAACAAGTTTTAAATGATAACATGGTTGCTTTCTATACTCTGACAATCCTATTTATGGTTATGTACATACTTAATTTTACACACATCTCATTGACTACTATTCACATGAGAAAAGTTATACATGTGCTAGCTAGATGTTTGCAAGGCATAATGGCCAAAGACTCCATTCCTATTCACTTCTGAGCAACCATTCAAGGTATTAAATGTCTTCAACTCCCTCTTCTTTAATATGAAGTGCAGGCAGTTCAGAGCCAAGCAGAAGATGCTAAGTGTTTTACAGTGTTCTAATCCTGCATTCCTATTAAATAACTTGTTCTAGGAAGGGAGACTTGACACTTAGGGCACATCTATACTAAAGAAGAAGATGGACTTAAGATACACAACTCCAGCTACATTAATTATGTAGCTGTAGTTGATACATCTTAAATCACCTTCCAAACAGCAGGAGGTTGATGCGAATAAGCCCTCCAATTGGCTTCCCTTACTCCTCATGAGGAACAGTAGTACTGGTGCCAATAGAGGAGCCCTCTCAGTTCGAATTAGCAGGTCCTCACTAAACCCGCTAAGTTGCATCCTGGAAAATAGACTGTGGCAGCATTGCTCTTCTGCATAGTATACACATGGCCTTAGAGCCCCACCTAGGAGTAGTAGGCTATATCTACACTAATCTTTCTTCTGAAAATTTTGCCTAGTTTTTACCCCGATGGTACTCCAAAGTGGTCAGAATTCTCTCCATACTTATGTAGATGGTGTTGTGGACAGAGACTAGATTTTCAGCACCATGTTGTCTAAATACATTCTCAGAAGGTCTGTGACAATCTGGTAAAAATTATTGGTGGCCACTGCTGCTTGCCTACACACATACTCCCGCTGCTGCTTTTACTAGTGGAGCTGAATTAATGTCAGCAACAGTAGATTTTTTTCTGTACCCTAGATATTAGAGGAATAAAAATCTTATACAGGACTTCAAAAATACAATTATGTTATTTGTATTTTCCTTCATTTTACAATTAAATAATGTGTCCTATAGAAGGAATTATTTTCAGTCACTGAGAAGTCCCAGAATTCAGTAGACTAGCAGCAATAATGTGTTCTGTGAAGAAGTTCTCCATCCAAAGCACAGGATGTGGTGGTGATGGGGAACTTTAAGTTACTGGACTGCACTGGAGACAATTTTTTTTTATTTCAGTAGATTGAGAAAACTACTGGGGGGGAAGCTCTTATAGATTTAATTTTAACAAATAGGGAGGAATTGGTTGAGAATTTATAAGTGGAAAGCAGCTTGGGTGAAAGTGATCATGAAATCATAGAGTTCATGATTCTAAGAAATGATAGAAGGGAGAACAGCAAAATAGAGACAATGAATTTCAGGAAGGCAGATTTTAGTAAACTCAGAGACCTAGTAGGCAAGGTCCTCCTATGGGAAGCAAGACTAAGAGGAAAATCAATTGAAAAGAGTTGGCACTTTTTCAAAGGGACATTAAGAGCCCAAAAGCAAACTATTCCATTGCAGAGGACAGAGAGAAAGTATGTCAAGAGACCACCTTGATTTAACCAGGAAATATTACATGATCTAAAAATCAAAAAAGGAAATACATAAAAAGTGGAAACTAGGTCAGATTACAAAGAATGAATATAAGGAAAGGCTCAATCTAGCTCCAGAGATAAATGGTAACAAGACAACACTCTATAAATATATTAGAAGCAAGAGGAAGACCAAGGATAGGGTAGGCCTATTGCTCAGTGAAGAGGGCAAAACAATAACAGGAAACTTGGAAATGGCAGTGGTGCTTAATGACTTCTTTGTTTCACTTTTCAACAAGAAGATAGATGGAGACGGGATGCCTAACATAGTGAATGCTAGTAGAAATGGGTTAGGTTTAGAAGTTAAAATAAAAAAATGAACAAGTTAAAAATTAGTTAGAAAAGTAAGATGTCTTCAAGTTTATTGTCTTACAGAGGATATTACTTTTGAAGGATTTTAATCAAAAATAAAATAATGCTGTCTTCATTGGTGTATTTTTATTGAGGTTGATTTTGCATTGTAATCTCTTTCAGGGTTTACATCTGTAATGCTGACAGACCTCGATTATCTGTGGGCATGAGCCTCTACCACATGCACTAAAAGCCATCTGGCTGGTAGGTAAGGCTGTAGAACAGACTCATTATCTCTCTGTAAGTGGTCTCAGTGCCACTAGATGAAACAATACACCACACTCAACAGATATGTGGGTTACACATCATTTTCTGGGAATCTTCTGACACATCATCTTGCTGCTGAAATTGAATTATTTTCAGCCTTTGGAAAGCAAGAGCATGACATAATTTACTTAAAGTGTAACATCTACAGAGCATCTATTATTACAAAGAGCCTCTCCAAATTTTAATCTCTGGAATATATTAGAATATCATTGGAACTCCATAATAAACATCAGCAATTATTGGGGCAGTTTACCACAGAATTCTGAAACATCACAAAACAGGAATTACTTGAAAAAAGCATGGCAAATTGATATTTCTACCTCTGGAGTTTGCTATTTCTCAAAGTAAAGCATCACAGCTTCCAAGTCAAAGCTGTAGGTTTGTGAGGTAGCAATTAAAAAAATGTATATTTAATATGTTCTGTGCAGCATGCAAGCTATGAAATCATCACTGAACATGCATCTCTAGCACTAGCATGGTGTGTTTCAATCATAACACACACTGGAGTTACTCAATATTCCTAGTGTAATACAATAGCAAAGATGTTGATCCCTTGTTATGGGCATGTTGAGAATTTCCCTCACAAATACCTCTCTTACCATTCTTTTTCTCGACCAATGCAGGCCTTGACCACTCATTCATTAACTTGTCTATAGTTATTTCTAATCTTTATTCCATGTTCCTCCATACATAAGGAATGCTCTTCTAGGGAGGATACACCAATTTACTACCTTCTCTTCATGCAAATTCTGCTTTAAAAATTCTTCTTCCATGACTTTTACGAGAAATTATTTACAAATAACTATTGACAATAGAATGGATAAGACATGTTCCTATTATCACTTTGATCATCTTGCTCTTCCTCCCACCACTACTTTTCTCCATCCACTTTCGCTTTCATATGAGTTTCTTTTGCCACTTCAGACTATGATTTTCTCTTCCTATATGTGAATACTTTGATTAGCATGTTTTGGGCACAGCTGTCATGAGCAATAATACAGTGCTGATGATTTTTCATTAGCGTTTCAAGGTGGCAAACAGACAGATGTCCACATGGGAGAAACACGACAACAATGAAAAGAAAATCTATCCTTTAAACATGTTTATTACTTGGAAAGATTTTTGAACAGGGCGTAACTGGTCACATCAAATGTTTTTTTTTAATTTGATTTGATTTCCCCTTTATATATTCTAGTCTCATAAGGACTGATTTGTACTTCTTCCCATGCAGAAAGCATTCAGAATTTTGGCTGTATTGATAACAATACATTCAATGGGTTGGATCTTTGGAGTCTCCTGTAGCACTGGATTGTTTTTTACAGGCTTGAAGTTCCTTCTGTGTCTTTTGGGCCTGATTTCTTTCTATAATGTGTCTGCATTAATCATTTCTACTTCAGTCTGCTGACTATAGGTGGAGAAAAAAGGGATAGGCTTGAGAAGCCAATAAAGAGCTTAGAAGTTACAAGGGAGTCTGGTGCGTGAGTTTAAATTGCTATTGTATTTCAGCAGCTGGGTGATGGTTTGATTACTGTTGTTAGATGGATTCCCAGATTAGCAGCCTCCTGTGTGATGCTTCCTGCAGAACAAGAGGTAGGGGATTCAGCTGCTGGGAGCAAGTAGAACACAGAACAGCTATTTTTTCTCTTCCTTCTCCAGAGAGTTTTTCACTAGAAAAATTCTCTCTGTCAGAGCTCTAGCCTATTTTCACTAGCTGAACACCAAAGTACCACTCAGATAGTGCATAAAAGCCATGTATTATTTGCTTTTCCTCTGTCTTCCATTTTCAGATGTAAAGGCAAGAAGAATGAAAGGAATCCCGCCAACTATTGTTTGTTTCCTCATCAGACTCTTTTTCAACATGAAACTTTTATTTCTAAACTCCAGGGAAACAGTGCATTGGGAGGACAGTGTTCTGCACAGCAACCCCAGTTCTGCTTGAGAGGACATGGATGTAAATCCATTTGCATTAATGGGACTTGCTTCTGTAAAGCAAAGAATAATTATGCCCATGGTTTTCTAATTCTCTCCAATATTAGTACTTCCACATCCAAAGAGCAAAGACCAACAGGCAATCATGGAAATCAATTACTGAACTTTTAGAGTGGTTCATGGGAAGTTAGACTAGGATACATTTTCTGCACGTAATTCCTCCCTTATATGTTTTAAACATAGAGCCCTTGTCCTTTGCTCTGGTCCTTTAATCACAGTTAACTAGTGAGAGCTGTTAATTCAGAATGCATTCTTCCACAGTAATAACAAATGGAGGTTTGTTCTATACTCTCCTCTGTTCAAACTCTTTTACCACTGTCATCCCTGTACCTCAGGTACTCAGAATTGAGTACCTGAGGTCCCGAACGTAAATGATTATGGCAGACTATTCATTTATTTCAGAATCACCTCCATTTCCCTGAATTGGATCATCTCTATGTAACCCCAAAAATGGGTGCAGCAAGCTACTATGGAAACATATTCACCCCACAGTATGAAGCAGTGAGTCAGATAGCAATATCAGTCTTCACGGCTGAGGACGTTGGGGAGATTCCTGAATCTGCACCATCCTTTGTGGGTGATGAATCTGAGGAACTGTCCCGGATTGAAGTGTCATTAGAGGAGGTTTTGGAACAAATAGAAAAACTTAATGTTAACAAATCTCCGGGACCGGATGGCATTCATCCAAGGGTTCTAAAAGAACTTAAATGGGAAATTGCTGAACTATTATCTGTGGTTTATAACCTATCCTTTAAATCGGCTTCCGTACCTAATGACTGGAAGGTAGCCAACGTGACACCAATATTTAAAAAGGGCTCTAGAGGCGATCCTGGCAATTACAGACCAGTAAGCCTAACTTCAGTACCGGGCAAATTAGTCGAAACAATAGTAAAGAATAAAATTGTGAAGCATATAGAAGAACATAATTTGTTGGACAAAAGTCAACATGGTTTCTGTAAAGGGAAATCCTGTCTTACTAATCTGTTAGAGTTCTTTGAAGGGGTTAACAAACATGTGGACAAGGGGGATCCAGTAGATATAGTATACTTGGCTTTTCAGAAAGCCTTTGACAAGGTCCCTCACCAAAGGCTCTTGTGTAAATTACATGGCCATGGGATAAGAAGGAAGGTCCTTTCTTGGACTGAGAACTGGTTAAAAGACAGGAAACAAAGGGTAGGAATAAATGGTAAATTTTCAGATTGGAGAGGGGTAACTAGTGGTATACCCCAAGGGTCAGTCCTGGGACCAGTCCTTTTCAACTTATTCATAAATGATCTGGAGAAAGGGGTAAGCAGTGAGGTAGTAAAGTTTGCAGATGATACCAAACTGTTTAGGATAGTCAAGACAGAAGCAGACTGTGAGGGACTCTAAGAAGATCTCACCAAACTGAGTGATTGGGCAACAAAATGGCAAATGAAATGTAATGTGGATAAGTGTAAAGTAATGCACATCGGGGAAAAATAACCCCAACTACACGTACAGTATGATGGGGGCTAATTTGGCTACGACAAATCAGGAAAGAGATCTTGGAATTATCGTGGACAGTTCTCTGAAAACTTCCACACAGAGTGCAGCGGCGGTCAAAAAGGCAAATAGGATGCTAGGAATTATTAGGAAAGAGATAGAAAATAAGACCCAGCATATCTTACTGCCCCTGTAGAAAACTATGGTATGCCCACATCTTGAATACTGTGTACAGATGTGGTCTCCTCACCTCAAAAAAGATATTTTGGCCTTGGAAAGGGTTCAGAAAAGGGCAACTAAAATGATTAGGGGTTTGGAACGGGTCCCATATGAGGAGAGGTTAAAGCGACTGGGACTTTTCAGTTTAGAAAAGAGGAGACTGAGGGGGGATATGATAGAGGTCTATAAAATCATGAGTGGTGTGGAGAGGGCCGATAAAGAAAAGTTATTTATTAGTTCCCATAATAGAAGAACTACAGGACACCAAATGAAATTAATGGGGAGCAGGTTTAAAACTAATAAAAGAAAGTTCTTCTTCACACAGCGTGTAGTCAACCTGTGGAACTCCTTGCCAGAGAAGGCTGTGAAGGCTAGGACTATAATAGAGTTTAAAGAGAAGCTGGATAAATTTATGGAGGTTAGGTCCATAAAAGGCTATTAGCCAGGGGATAAAATGGTGTCCTTGGCCTCTGTTTGTCAGAGGCTGGAGAGAGATGACAGGAGACAAATCGCTTGATCATTGTCTTCGGTCCACCCTCTCTAGGGCACCTGGTGCTGGCCACTGTCGGTAGACAGGATACTGGGCTAGATGGACCTTTGGTCTGACCCAGTACAGCTGTTCTTATGTTATGTTCTTATTAGTGGATATAATAGCCACCATCCTCCCTCTTGTACCCACCAAAATTAAGGGGAGGAAATAATTAAAACTGGTTTAAGCTGGGGGGTTTTCAGAGTAGCAAAGAAGAAACCAAGCTAGAAGATGCAATTAGTTCTATTTCTTTGACAGACTAGCTGAAAGCCAAGCTCCTCCATAGAGGATGACTAATTTGTTGACTTAAATCAGGCCAGATATTTAGATCCTAGCACTATCAAAAAGGCTTGTTCTCCTTAGTGTTATTCTCTGGCTCCTAGTATTCTCATGAAGCAATATTATCCTCCAGCTAATCCCACCATCCTGTCTAGGGTCCAACTCAAATTTCAGCATACATCAATCCCCAACCCCAAACTAGTTCCTCCTTTTGGTCATTTTGCATATCAGCTCTACAGGTTGCTATGCCAAATCTCAGTGCTGTCTGGAAGCATCCTCTTCAGGACACAGCCTTTCTCTGTGCCACACACCATGTTCCCTCCTTACAGGGGACAGTACTACAGTGATGAGTAGTGGTAGGGAGGAACCAGGCCTACCCACCATTCCAGGTCAGGGCCTCAGAGACCGTATGAAGGGCCATGTACTGTGCCCTCCAACTTCTCAGTCTATTTCCCTGAGGGCATATCTATACTTAGCTCAAGATAGATGCTCCAGAGATGGATCTTCTAGCATTCGATTTAGCAAGTCTAGTATAGACTCATAAATTGAATGTGGAAGGCAGTCTATAATGGAATCTGGTACTCTTCCTTTTGTAAGGAGTAAGGAAAGCCGATGGGAGTATTTGCTCCTGTCAGCCTCTTGCTGTGTGGAAGCTGCCAAGACTTGGCTTAAAGTAAGCCAACTTCAGCTATGAATTTTGCAGAGCTGGAGTTGTGTCCCTTAACCTGGCATTCCTAGTCTAGTATAGACCAGGCCTGAGCCACTTTCCTGCACTCCTATCTTCTTTATCCTTGCTTTAGGGCGTCTGCCTATAACTCCTAGACAGCAGCCAGGACCTTTCCCCTAGCTCCTATGAACCCTGCTATCAGTACTGCTCTTCCCAAGATGCTGACTTTCTTCCATCTGTCCTCCCAGTCCATAAGCTCCAGGGAGTGACTCAATGTGTTCTGTCCTGCAGCTTTTCTTATATGAGCCTGCCCAGCCCTGATGGGCTGCTCCTTGTGGCACTTCTCCTAATGGCTGCTTTCTGTATTGCTTCTTTACAGTTCTATTCACTCCTTACAGGTCAGTGGAAGGTAAATGCACCATCACCCTCCCCAGACTCTTCCACCTGATACAGCTCTTTCCTAGTTCTTTTTTCAAACATATCTTCAGCTCAGTTCTCCTGAGCTTGTATCATTCTCTTCTGCTACAGTGATCATTACATCCCCTCAGAGGATGGCAGTATAGGGAAAACCATCCCCTCACTTTATGTGTTTCGAGCTTCAAGAACCCCATCAGATTGTCTGTCCCATAGTTTCTGTACCATCCCTTTCCCCCAGGCCTCTTCCACCTCTGTCTCCTCACTGGTCCTTTTCTGGATTGATTTCTCTTAACAGAATACTACTGCTAAGCTTACTTTCCACAGAGTCTTTCACAGATTCTCCTTTCTTTGTTGAGTCACAAGCTGCTGCTATCACCCACCAGTCTTGGTTTAGTCATGTGATCTTTGTCATATGATTACCTATGCTTCTGTTCCATTTAGAAAGCTAGCTAAGCCTGATATAGGTGCAACTGAGGCTTACTCACCTTAAAGGGCCCATCTTGCCTTATAGTATACTAATACATTATTTTAAAGCAAGAATTTCTCAAAGGGAAAAATGTGATAATGATAAGAGGAGATATTATTAGAGATTAGAAAGCACCCAAAAAAGTTGTGCTTATTTTTATAGTACAAAGAGGGTATGTCACAACGTAAAATAAAATCTTTAGATGGTGGGACTGCTGTTGCTTTAACATGAAATTAGCACTCTTCTTCATATGGTGGATAGTTAGCATGTGGAAATCAAACCTCATTACATTTGTACTATTATTTTCTTAGAGTGCATGTCTAAGAAGGATGTGAGATATTTTATCAATAGAACTCTGCACAGATGCAAAATTTGTATCTGCATCTGCAAAAATGATCCATGGATATCTGAATCTGTAGATGTAGATACCTGTGGATATAAATCATAAAATCATAGAATACTAGGACTGGAAGGGACCTCTATAGGTCATTGAGTCCAGTCCCCTGCCCTCGTGGTAGGACCAAATACTGTCTAGACCATTCCTGATAGACATTTATCTAATCTAACCTACTCTTAAATATCTCCAGAGACGGAGATTCCACAACCTCCCTGGGCAATTTATTCCAGTGTTTGACTACCCTGACAGTTACGAACTTTTTCCTAATGTCCAACCTAAACCTCTCTTGCTGAAGTTTAAGCCCATTCCTTCTTGTTCTATCCTCAGAGGCCAAGATTAATAAGTTTTCTCCCTTCTCCTTATGACACCCTTTTAGATATTTGAAAACTGCTATCATGTCCCCCCTCAATCTTCTCTTTTCTAAACTAAACAAACCCAATTCTTTCAGCCTTCCTTCATAGGTCATGTTCTCTAGACCTTTAATCATCGTTGTTGCTCTTCTCTGGACCCTCTCTAGTAGAGGGTATATCTGCAAATGTGCAGTGTTCTAGTTACAAAATTTGTTTCTTTATCCACATGCTGCCATTTTAGGATTGTTGCCCTGATCTCCCTTTCTGAAGCTTCCTGGATGAAGGTGATAAAGTCTAGATAAGGATTATACCATTTGTTCCATCCTGTGCATTGGTAGATGCATGTATGTTGAAGCTACAGAGCAAGATCAAATTTTTGTTTCATCAATTCCTCAACTTCTTCCTCGTCATTGCCATAGCTGGATTATCCTTAGATGATGCTGAGTCCGCTGAAGTTGCCTATGACAAGGCATGATTTTTCAGGCACAGAAAAACTGGTTAGCTATAGAAACTTTTCAGTGGGTGGCTTTTAAATAGAAATTGCTGCCAATTAGATCAAGTTCAACCATGGTAAGTTCCATTTACCATGATATTTCACAACAGGTCTTTTTTACCAGGTTTTTTGTTGTTGTTTGTTTGTTCTTTTTTTTGTCAGATACAAGTATTGTATCACCACAGATGTGACTCACAGCAATATTCATGCCTGGGATGTATGGCGCTGTTGTTTCTTTGGGCATGACTACATGCAGAGCTTAAGCCAAAATAAGCTACACAATTTGAGCTACGTCAATTGTATAGCTCAACATTATTTTGACATTATGTTGAAATAACTGCCTGTAGATCTGGACTATGTTATTTCAGAATAACATCAGTTATTCCGAAGTAACACTGCTGTGTAGGTATAGCCTATTTATGTGTCTCTTGAAAGCACATGATTCCTGCTTCTCTGCCGGATGGAACATCAGTCTTCTCTCCAGAGAATCCCTCCACATTGAAACTGATTATTTGTGAGCACTCTCTTTGACTGAGGCTCCAAAAGTGTTCATTTATTTTAATATCTATGTCTACTGCTAGTGCCGTCTCTGAGTTTTGTCAGATTTCGTCTCTATGATGACTAGCTGCAAAGAGATATTAATTAACAGGGATCATGACAGAAACATACCCGGTACAACCCCCTTATCAATGCAGTATTTGCATTGTATCCGATTAAATAATGGAAGATTAACTGACTTTCTATTACAATAAGACATGGAAGTATGATGCACTAGAAACTCTTCGCAGGAATAAGATATCTGAAGGCTTTCATTGTATTAGTTTATAACTTCTCTTTTAGCATTATATCAAGTAACAGAAAATCCATTCCTGCCAGTTCCAGTTCATTTTTCTCTTCCTTTGAAGCACAAAATATAGCATACATCTTCATCACTAATCATATGAGGATACAATACTTGGGAAAACATGCAGAGTGAATTACATTACAGTAGGTCACTGGTCAGGATGGATGTGTGCAACTGAGGAGAAGCTGCTTTCTGTAGATTTCACCTCTTTTTTTCCAAGTGGCATTTGAAGAACAAATCTGCACAGGAGTTATGGCTTATGGCTAATTTTACTCAGAGTGATTCCTCATTCACAACTACATTCTTCCTCCCTCCAGCCTACCATGTATGATTCTAGCACAGCCCCTGGCAGTCTCCATTCTTCTTATCATAAGATCTGTATTGGGGGGTGGGGGTCTCAGAATATTCAGAAATTTAAACTCCTAAATCACCCTGTTATGAGGGCTATGGCTAGAAACTCAAGAATTCTTGTTCCCAAATGCTAAAACTCCTTACGACATTAAGATAGGCTCTGTATTTAAACACATGCCAATATCTATTTATTTCCCCTTTCAGAATGGCAAGAATGGTAAGATATAATTTTTCCAAAATTAGGTAAAGAAATACTTTGATTCTTTGCGGTTTTAGTTTCAGAGAACCCACATAACAAATGAACCTATTCTTTTTGCAAAGTGCTAATTATTAGTATCATAATACTTATCAGCCTAACTACTCAGCTCACGAATTTTGGAAAATTTATCAGACTAACAGACAAACAGTAACTCAGTTTCTTTGCTTGCCCCAGGCCTTATGGCTTCTTGTTGAATAATTTTATAAGTAACAGAAATATGATCCAATCTACTTGGCTATTTTTCTCTTAGACATATTTTAAATATCTCAGATATCTTAAGACACTGTATCCTTCATGGTAAACAAACAGTGATTATCCAGTCATCAGCATTACTTAACGAAAACCAACAATGTGGTGATCTTGTGATCTCAGCAGCCACGTTAGCAAATGTTAAGCAACACCTATTAGTGGACAGATGCATTTCTAGGCATCATTAATCCGAGAAATGTTTCATACTGATGCAAAGACATCTAGAGGACCTTAGGGGTTTTCTCATTTAAAATAAAAGTTAAAGAAATAGAGCATGATGGCTTATAATCCATGATGTGCAAATGCAGCAATATTATTCTGGATGATGAGCAAACAGTGGGTGATTTACTGAAAAGTATCAGAGGCACAAATGAATGAAAGGAAATGTCAGCAGCAGCAGTAGCTATGGTTTCAGCTGAGTGAATAGAGGCTAATACTGCAGTAGCTTGCTCAGCTTGCTTTCTTCAGCTTTAATGATGACTGAGCCTTACAGTTGCTTAACCAGAAGCAAAATTCTGTTGAAGTCACACAAGAATGTTTGCAGGGATTGGACACAGCTTAATCAGAAAATTTTTCTTCCTTTTAGTTTTCACACCTGTTTAATTGACAATATAAGTAATTGATGATACAAATCCTATTTGCTGCACTTTAATGTGCTTTCTGAATTGTTGGAGAACCCCCAAGGACTGACACAGTTTGGGATTTAACACCTTTTTAATTAGGAAAACTGGTCTTGTAAGAACAGAAAAGTGTAAGACTGACAGGGAGCAAAATATACATTTCCTGCACTTTGAAATGGCATATTTCTATGTATTTCTTCTGTGCTGATCACCATAATACCTAGGGGCCAAATTCAACAATTAAAATTCCATCAGCAGTGTGCCATCTTCTGCACCTTCCATGGTTAGATTCTATTTCTAAGGATCATTTTAAAAGGATTATTTCTAAACAAAAAAAATCCTTGACAGGCATTTTGTATCCTCCCTTAGCAAAAGAAAATCTGCCCTTTTACAAATGCACATGGCATGAATAAATCAAATACTATCTAAAGTTTTATGTACAACTTATTTTATACTAACTCTAAAAGCTACATCAGCAAAAGGCACATTCTGGCACAGCCAGCAGTTATATTGTGTAATAAGTTAATTCACTGCCTTTGATCCATCAAAACATGTTACCTAACACATCTTGTTCCCCCATAGTGTCCTTTAAGATCCCTTCCTTTACATTGATGATGCAACTTTTTGTCCGTTATAGTAAGGACAATAGCGACATTGTCAATTAGTAAGGACAATGTTACTTAACCCAAGTGAACGATAAAATACTTGGAAAAATTTAAAAAACAACAAATAGCCTTACAGCACTGTAGAGACTAATAAAAAATGTAGATGGTATCATGAGCTTTTGTGGGCACAACCCACTTCTTCAATTGAATGGAGTTTAAGGGGTTCAGTTTTCAAATAAATCACACAGATAGCAGATGGGGAGGAGGGGGGAAAAGGTAAAAGAAATTGTCAATTAGAATGTCCATGCTAACTGAAGCTGATAAGAATACTTAGTACCCTCTTGAAGTACCCTTTGTTTGTTTTTGTTGTCATTAGGATGTGGAATGTAGCAGGCCAACCAGCCAATGTCTTTGCTTAGACTTCTCTTGTAGAAATCAAACTCGTAAATGGAATTAAGTTCTGTAGCTTCCCTGTTCACTTGGCTTTTGAAATTGGTTTGAAGTAAAACTGTGACTTTACGATCCATTAATGATGATGCCACTGCATACCTGGTTGCAGAGCTCTGCGACTTTGTCCTCACCCATAACTATTTCCAATTTGGAGGCAATTTATATCTTCAAGTCAGCAGCACATAGCCCCACAATATGCCAACAGCTGACGATGAACAACGTTTCCTCAGCTCTCACCCCCTAGCACCGTTACTCTACTTACACTTCTTTGTTGACATTTTCATCATATGGACCCACAGGAAGGAAACCCTTGAAGATTTTCGCAGAGATTTCAACAACTTCCACCCCACATTCAACCTTAGCCTGGACCAGTCCACACAAGAGATCTATTTCCTTGGCCCTAAAGTACATTTCCACCACCTTCTACCAGAAACCTACCAACTATGACACTTACCTACATGCCTCTAGCTTCTATCCAAGACACATTTCCCAAAGATCTCCCAAACAGGATCAAGAACCTCATAATTTAACATGGCAGTCTACACTTGAAGCAAATTTTCAAAATACACTATGCTAAACACCTCAGCCATTTGAATTTATGTTGCTTAAAAAGCAGTATGTCTCATTTCTGTATGGTAGTGATTTTGGCTCTAAAACATGCTATAGCAATAGACACACATTTTTCTGTAATAAAATTAATAAAGTTAAACTTTCATGAAGTTACAAAAGTACTGTGTCTTCAGTATTGCCAAGCCCAAACAGTCAAAAATAATGAGCTTTTTAAAATAATAAAATGTGGGTGCTGTTATTAACTTTAAGGATTTTGAGTCTTTGGATTTCACATATAAAAGCCTTTCTCTCTACCCAAGAAAACTAAAATCTCATTATTTTTAAAAATTAAAAAAAATCTCATATCATCACACCTAGAAATTGGGACTTTAGGAAAG
This sequence comes from Pelodiscus sinensis, assembly GCF_052426305.1. Classification (NCBI taxonomy): domain Eukaryota; kingdom Metazoa; phylum Chordata; order Testudines; family Trionychidae; genus Pelodiscus; species Pelodiscus sinensis. The sequence continues at coordinate 54,161,128 of NC_143055.1, read as the reverse complement.
ACATGTAATGCTGCAAGACTTGCCAACACTTTATTGCTAACTTGCCAACACAGTAAAATTGCAAGAGTTTTCAACACACACAGCCCCTATAATACTATGCTTGCAGCTTCATAGAAAATATTATATTACTGCTAGGCTGCTTAGAAATATGTTCCTTCTATATATCTTTTAAGATGAATATTCTATTAGAGGTTGAATGTTTAGTTACAAAGAATTCCCAGGTTTCACAGAACTAATTTTTCTTGTAGTTCCCCCTGCCTCCAAAACTCCAACACATTGAGCATTTTTTGTTTCCTTTCTTTGTACAATTTTTGATCATGAATAAATTTTCTTAACTCTAATATAATTTCTTCTTTGATGACAACACATCAGTCTTTTCAGCTCTCCAGGTTCTACACGTATATTCTCCTAAAATTTCAGATTCCTACTTTGGTGGTAAGTTTACAATGATCTCCTCTCTCAGAAAAGAACTTGTAAAGTGGCAGTGTTTATTAGGCTAGTCATGCAATATTCTTTATGGTCAGGGCACAATGAGGCAGTGGGAGAATACAGTGATTCTAGCCCTGCTTCCTTTCCTTGGCCATAGATATTACTACAAATCCATGTAAATGTCCTCACCAAAACCATTTCTCCTGCCAGAATGAGTCTGGAAATAGAGGAGTGGGTGGAAGTAGAGTGAGAGGATGATGGGCCAGGGCTGTAAGAAGTGGGAAACTGGGTATGGGGGAGCCTGGGTTCTGGAACCCCAGAAGGCAGTGCTGTCCTGCTCTGGCCAGTTACTAGGGCTTCAAGCATCACTTCCTTCCCAATCCAACTGTAGGCTGTGTTTGACTGGTGTGACAGACTGTCCCCAAATGGTAGCTAGGGTAGCAGAGCCTCCTGCATTAAGATCAAGACTTGTCAGGTTTGATTCCTATTGCCAATGACCAAGTAACAGGGTATTATACAAAGGACTGGTCTGAAGTAAGAGAAAATGGCTGAGATAGCTTTCCCTTCTGACACACCAGCATTACCTGAGATCTTACTCACCAGAAACACCCTTTGGCCCATCTTTTCCCACCATCTTCTCATGCAGTCTCCTCTACCTTTCCTGCCTCCAGCTCACTCCAGAAGGAGAGACAGCAGCTCAATGGGGGCATACCTGTGCTGTGTGGCAACACAAACCCCATCCACACATGTATCTCAGAGCATGATCTCTGCTACTTGATAGGTAACCTGAACTTCCTCCTTAGGAAATTCTGTCTGAGCCTACTTAAGGTTTATGACCTGAGTTCATGGTATACATTTAGAACCTCCAATGACAAATACTGTGGAAACCCATGGGGTTATTATATATTACAGAGATGAAAATCCTAATTGTTAAATGAAATTTGCAAGTTAATTTGAGAATTGAACTACTTAATTCTCAAATGTAGACCAATCCTACAAGAAATGTACAGATCTTTGATATCTGTTACTGTATATTGGGATGTGATGGGACGGACAATGCATGACCTCCCCGCTGGAGACCATTCAGCACCCTGGCCAACAGCAGGCACAGTGGAGAGGTCCTCTGAGCATGTTAGAAGGGCAGCCTTCACAATAGCCAATCAGGATGTAGCAGGCTGATATATAAGGAACTGTTAGGTAAGGCTTGCCAGTTCCTTCCTCTGGGCTAACTGGGGAACACCAGAACCTTGAGCAGCACTGAGTGGGAGTTGGGCCTCATAACTACAAATACAACTTAAATGGGCCTACTATAAGGTGAGTGCATAACTGGCTGGATAACCGTACTCAGAGAGTAGTTATTAATGGTTCACAATCCTCCTGGAAAGGCATAACAAGTGGGGTTCCGCAGGGGTCTGTTTTGGGACCGGCTCTGTTCAATATCTTCATCAACGATTTAAATATTGGTATAGAAAGAACACTTATTAAGTTTGCAGATGATAGCAAGCTAGGAGGGGTTGCGACTAATCTGGAGGATAGGGTCATAATTCAAAATGACCTGGCAAATTGGAGAAATGGTCTGAGGTAAACAGGATGAAGTTTAATAAAGACAAATGCAAAGTGCTCCACTTAGGAAGGAACAATCAGTTTCATACATACAGAATGGGAAGCAACTGTCTGGGAAGGGGTATGGCAGAAAGTGATCTAGCGGACCACAAGTTGAATATGAATCAGCAGTGTGATGCTGTTGCCAAGAAATCAAACATGATTCTGGGATGCATTAACAGGTGTGTTGTGAGCAAGACATGAGAAGTCATTCTTTCACTCTACTCTGCGCAGCTTAGGCCTCAATTGGAGTATTGTGTTCAGTTCTGGGCACCGCATTTCAAGAAAGATGTGGAGAAATTGGAGAGGGTCCAGAGAAGAGCAACAAGAATGATTAAAGGTCTAGAGAACATGACTTATGAAGGAAGGCTGAAGGAATTGGGTTTGTTTAGTTTAGAAAAGAGAAGATTGAGGGGTAACATGATAGCAGTTTTCAAATATCTAAAAGCGTTAGGAAAAAGTTCCTAACTGTCAGGGTAGTCAAATACTGGAATAAATTGCCCAGGAAGGTTGTGGAATCTCCATCTCTGGAGATATTTAAGAGTAGGTTAGATAAATGTCTATCAGGGATGGTCTAGACAGTATTTGGTCCTACCATGAGGGCAGGGGACTGAACTTGATGATCTTTCGAGGTCCCTTCCAGTCCTAGTATTCTATGATTCTATTCTATAACTGAGTGGAGCTAGATCCTGAGGCTAAAGGCTACACAACAACAACTTTGCAGAACCCCGGACAAGGCCCTAGAGAAGGACTGGATGAAACGGCATTCCAGGGAAGTGGCCCAGAGATGTGACCGAAATTACGGACTTTGAAACTTGGCAAGTAACTGCTATGTATAGGGTCCTTGGGCCAGGACCTAGTGGAGCGGGCAGGTCTGGGTTCCCCCAACCCCGTGCAAACCACACCAAAGCAAGGTGAGGGGGATAAAGAAGAGGCCTGAAACCCAGCCACGGACTGGATATCGACTTGCCCGCAGACAGGCGAGTAAATATTGTGAGACCCCCTTCAGCTCCCGAGGGGTGCTTGCACACAGGACTGAACCTGTTACATGAGACTAGACAAATTTCATTATATTTGCTACATGTTAAATAAATGTATATAATATAAAAGGATATTTCTGCTACATAATATGTAAGGGAGCAAAGATCAGGTTGGAGGAAGCTCATGATACCATCTACATGCTTTGTTACTCTATAAAGTGCTACCAGACCATTTGTTGTTTTTTAAGTTTATCCTGTACAGACTAACTTGGCTACCCCCTGATGCTTCAGTACTGAACAGACTGTCATCCTCAGTGTTTTTTTAAGTAGGACTTTTGTTTGTATATTTAGACTGTCAATGATTGATTCGAACAATGAAGGTGGCAGTGGGTTGTATCCAACGAATGACAAACAAAACAGAAACTAGTTTGGGCATCTGCTGAAGAACACCAGAAACATCAGACAATAAGAATAAAAACATTCTGGACAAGCTCTCAAAGAGAACAAAGTCATTGGATATTTCTCAGCTAACAAATACAGACAAACATGAACCAAAGAGGTTTCTAGGTCACTCTCTTACCTTTATAATTCAGCAAGCTGACGCTATAGCAAGAGGCATGATAATAAATACATATATTTCAGTCAAAAACTGTTAAGACAGCATTAAGGATGCATAAGTGAGCACTCCCTTCAGGAAAGTTGAGGCTGCATATATAACCTTAACCAGGACCCCTGGTACTTATCTATTACAATATGTAGTTTCTGCCTTTTTTGTCATTCTTTTTTGCAAAAACTAAGTTTTTCTGGCATGGCTAAACTTATGGCCAGATTTTGTGATGAAGGCAAATGCCAATGTTAGGGCTATTTAGAGTGCCAATGCTGCAGGAGAACGCCAGGATGCATATAATTCCTCCTAAATCTTCCTTATATATAGTGGAAAATGTTAACCATACTAGCCTTTAAGGGCATCTTTACACTAGGGAATTATTTTGAAATAAGTTATTTCAAAATAACTCCCAAAATAAATATTTCAAAATAGGGTGTTCTCACAACAGGGGAGTCTTGAAATTAGTCTGAGGCAGGCTCCCTTAATGTGGACATGTTACCTTGACTTAGAGCCCCAGGAAGCACTGAGGACTACTTTGAATGACTCTAAGAAGTAATTATTTTGAAATAGCAGGAGTGGAGCATCGATAATGCCACTATTTCTAAATAACTATTTCAAAATAAGCGTTATTCCTCAGGAGTTATTTCCAAATAACCAGCCCCTTATTTTGAAATAACGGGCTTGGTAGTGTGGATGTTCTGCTTATTTCAAAATAACTCTCTAGTGTAGACTGGGGCTAGGAGGGCTTAGACTGTAATCCCCTATGGCCAGCTAAATCTACTTTCATGGCCTTGACTTTTCCTTCTTTTTGGGCATGGCAGATTCCCCAGGAAATATCAACCAATAATCCCTACACTCAAGGGGAGAGTGGGAACTTGAATAAGAAGGGTGCTCAAAGGATGGGAAATCTATAAATGGACAACCTAAGTTAGTTAAGAAGGTTGAAAATGTTCCATCTGAATATTTTTTCCAATAAAAAATAGCTGTATAACAAAAAAGAGATTCTATTTGTATACATTTCAAATTTTATTACAAAATATTGTAAAAAATCCCGGAGAAATCCCGGATGACTGGAAAAAGGCAAATGTAGTGCACATCTTCAAAAAAGGGAAGAAGGATGATCCAGGGAACTATAGGCCGGTCAGTCTTATCTCAGTTCCTGGAAAAATCATGGACGGGATCCTTAAGGAATCCATATTGAGGCACTTGGATGAGAGGAAAGTGATTAGGAATAGTCAGCATGGATTCACAAAGGGCAAGTCGTGCCTGACCAATCTGATTAGCTTCTATGATGAGGTAACTGGCTCGGTGGACATGGGGAAGTCAGTGGATGTTATATACCTTGACTTTAGCAAGGCTTTTGATACGGACTCCCACAATATTCTTGCCAGCAAGTTAAGGGATTGTGGACTGGATAAATGGATGGTAAGATGGATAGAAAGCTGGCTAGAAGGCCGGGCCCAGCGGGTAGTGGTCAATGGCTCGATGTCAGGATGGCGGTCGGTTTCTAGTGGAGTGCCCCAAGGTTCGGTTCTAGGACCGGTTTTGTACAATATCTTTATTAATGATCTGGATGAGAGGATGGATTGCACCCTCAGCAAGTTTGCGGATAACACTAAGCTGGGGGGAGAGTAGATACGCTTAAGGGTACAGAATGACTTAGACAAGTTGGAGGATTGGGCCACAAGAAATCTGATGAGGTTCAACAAGGACAAGTGTAGAGTCCTGCACTTGGGACGGAAGAATCCCAAGCATAGTTACAAGCTGGGAACCAACCGGTTAAGTAGTAGTTCTGCAGAAAAGGACCTGGGGGTTACAGTGGATGAGAAGCTAGATATGAGTCAACAGTGTGCCCTTGTAGTCAAGAAGGCTAATGGCATATTAGGTTGCATTAAGAGGAGCATTGCCAGCAGATCCAGAGATGTCATCATTCCCCTTTATTCGGCTTTGGTGAGGCCGCATCTGGAGTATTGTGTCCAGTTCTGGGCCCCCCACTACAAAAAGGATGTGGACACATTGGAGAGGGTCCAGAGGAGGGCAACCAAAATGATTAGGGGGCTGGAGCATATGACTTATGAGGAGAGGCTGAGGGACTTGGGTCTGTTTAATCTGCAGAAGCGAAGAGTGAGGGGTGATTTGATAGCAGCCTTCAACTTCCTGAAGGGAGGTTCCAAAGAGGATGGAGAGAGGCTGTTCTCAGTAGTGACAGATGGCAGAACAAGGAGCAATGGTCTCAAGTTGTGGTGGGAGAGGTCCAGGTTGGATATTAGGAAAAACTATTTCACTAGGAGGGTGGTGAAGCACTGGAATGGGTTACCTAGGGAAGTAGTGGAGTCTCCATCCCTAGAGGTGTTTAAGTCTCAGCTTGACAAAGCCCTGGCCGGGTTGATTTAGTTGGAATTGGTCCTGCCTAGAGCAGGGGGCTGGACTTGATGACCTTCTGAGGTCTCTTCCAGTTCTATGATTCTATGATTCTATGAAAATTAGAATCATAGAATCATAGAATCATAATTAGTTTGATATTTCTTTTTAAGAACACAAACAAAAATCCCTATGAAAACAGAAACCACAATACAGTATATCCTTTCTGGAAAACAAAAATCATTAGAAAAGATTAAAATTCACAACCAACTCTCAAGATCAGTCTTACAGTAGAATTTACTTAGACAACTGTGGCAGGAACCACTTGTGAAAATTGTCAGGCTCTTGCAGTGAAGTAGCAAGTTTCCATCAACCTTTTTTTTCATGTTGTCAACATGTTCTGGGTTGATTCTGTTCCTATGCTGCATTTAGCAAATCCTTCTTTTCCTACCTGCTTTCAGTTTTATTAACCATGGCTGCTGCTGCTTTTATGGGCATACATTTAGGGATTTCTTTGAATAGCCCAGAACTAAGCAGACAGAACTAAGAGGTATATGTACTGAGTTCTGCTTGTGGGTGATCACTTGGAACAACATACAAATTGCATTGAGGTGGAATGAGGTGTACCAGTAGTTCAAATTAGAGATCCTAATTCGAACTACCTACTCTGTGCCGCGTGTAGTCGTGGGCACGGAGTTCGGACTAAGGGACATTTAAAAATGGCGGCACCCGGGAAGATGCAAATGAAGCCCAGGATATTTAAATCCCGGGCTTCATTTACAACTTTGAATGCCTACATTAGCCTCCCTAGTTCAAACTAGGGGGCTAGTGTAGACATACCTTATGGGAAATAAATGGGAAGAATTAGAAATATTAATGAATAATCACAGTTATCATAAATTGTTATCACAGTGGCTTGTTGAGATAATTTGCATGATTGGAATACTTGTATAGAAAGGTATAATGTAAGGAAAAGCATGGGGGAAAGGCAAAGAGGGGCTGGATTGCAATGAGGTTAAGACAGAAATAGGAGATAGATCTGTTGAAAGCCTCTGGGTAAGGATAAACGTGGTTAAAAAGAAGGATGTTGTCATGGTAGAGATCTAATATAGACTATCTAGTCAGGAAGAAGAGGTGGATCAAGCTTTTTAAACAACTAACAAAATCATCTAAGGCAGCACAGGAGTTGGGGGTGATGGGAGACTTCAGTTATCCAGACATTTATTGGGTAAATAATATAGATTATCTAACAAGTTCTTGAAATTCATTAGAGAAAGCAACTAGAGGAGAGTCTGTTCTAGAGTTGATGCTGACAAATAGAGGGCCGATTTGAAGGTAGAAGGCAGTTTGGATAGGTGATCATGAGATAACAGAGTCCATGATTCAATCTAAGGCATGGCAGGAAGGAAAACAAACAAACAAAAATTAAACACAATGAAACTAAAAAGGTCGAATTCAGGAAACTCATATAATTGGGTAATTTGTCAATTTAATTATGAGTAGCATTCTCTTTTCTTCTCTCCCCCAGCCTTCTTCATCTCTTCCTATATTTCAACAAGCTCTTTTCCTTACTTATAATTTTATCCATATCCAGCTTCATGGCAGTGGTACCTGTGTGTGCTAGAAAAAAATGAATTAGATTTGCTCTTGCAATGAAATCCCTATAAGCAGACCCCTGCAGCCATGCAAGGTTCAGTGAAGTCCTGAAACCTCTGCAGGCATAAATGTCCGCAAATGTGGACTTTCTTAAAATATTAGGGACATGTTCTGAATGGATTAAATAACTGGAGTGTCTTGATAGGATGCATGTCAAATGTTTTGACTTAAATTAGGTGAAATATGTGTGGCTAGAATTCATGGAATGGTTGTGAGAATTTCAATGAACTGAAAACAATCCTGCATTGTTTAGTTCATCAGTGACATTTTGAACTTCGTATACTAACTCTGATGGGCTTATAAATTAAAAAAAAAAAAAAAAAAAAGAAATGAAGATATTTTGTGCTGAGTTGACTAGTGGTCTCCAGAGTAATAATGCAGCACTATGTTAGTACAGTGTGTACTATAAGCTTTAATTTCCTTAAAAAAATAGTATTTTTATGGTGATTTCTTTTTCTTTTTGCTGAACAAGTAGCTATGTTTCCTCAAAGGTAAAATAAACCAGATGGGGCGTTTATGTAAGGAGTAACTTATAACTGCAAAATAATGTGTATGCAAACAGATGTGCGGTTTAACTTGGAGGTCAAAAGACATATTTCATCAAATTACATTGGAGAAATAGCTTGGAGTGATTCCTCTTTCTTAATCCTGAGCAGTAAAGAACAGACAAATTAAAGTGTTAATATACAGAACTGAAAACTATTTATGATAAGGAACTTGAGCCAACAACCAAGTTTCCAAGTACCACGTGTGGTATTATATTTACAATTTTCGGTGAAAGGTCTAGTCCTAATTTTCAGCTTTTACCACATCAGTAAGAATTCAATGCAGTACTGATATACCCCACTTCCTTTGAAATCTAAACAAGTCAAGCTGTAGTTACAGTGCAACAACTTTCAGTCGGGCAACAGGGTCCATTTTAATTAAAGTAACCAGCTGGATTACCAATTATTTAGGAATTGTTTTAGCTCGTTAAAATTATAGCTATTTGGAGCTTCACCAAGTGAAATATACATTAAGGTCATGTCAATTTATACAACACACAAGTAAATTATTCCCATTTGGAAAACATCAAAGAGATACAACCTTGTTCCTGGCATAAAATTATGATAAAAAAGTAACAGTATTTTACTAACCCTGCTGCAAATATATAAATCCAGCAGCTATATATGCTGGTAACCAACAATTCAGAAAGTTCTTTGTTTAATATCATGTTAATTTGAAGTATATGTGGAGTGTAAAATCTTGGTGATATAAGGCAAAGAAAATGCTGACTGTCTGATTCTTATTGTTACCTCCTACTTCTTGGGATAAACTTTCTTATTTAAGGAGAATGCTTAAGTAACATGGCAATGGGATACAAATACCAATACAATACAAATACAAAAAGAAACAGTGGGTAAGATAATATTTTTGACTGGTCCAACTTTTTTTGGTAGGAGAGACAAGGTTATATGCCTACACAAAACTTGTGTCTCAGCAACAGAAGTTGATCTAATCAAAGATATTAACTCATCCATTTTGTCTATCTAATATCTTGGAACAAATATAACAAAAGCAAAACTGCACTGATTCCAAAGACTAAGCTAAATCTTGCTAATTATTCTTTACTTTGTAAAAATGCAAGCCATTGTTTTTCCATCCTTTACCAACCAAGTATTTGTACCCATTTTGGGAGTTTAGCTTTATCAATAATTAAACAAACACTCACAAAACGTGGAATATATCAATATAAACTACACGATCGGCAAAGGAAGAAGACTTCTGAAATTAGAAGGCTCTCTACTTTAGAAGACAACAATATAAAAAGGTCCAGTAACTGCAAGATAGTGCTAGGCAAATTTAGACTAGAAAGGGAGTGTAAATTTGTATTGATGAGACTATTAAGTTTCTGGAACAGGATGGGCAATAATTTTAGAAGGGGTGCTGTCATGTAAGCCATATGTAGGCTTTGCGAACAGAAGCAGCAAACAGGAGTTTTGAGAGGGAGTTCTCCAGATAAAGGAGGAGCAAATAGGGACCCTTGAGATAAGTGGCTGTCTGTAGTGTGTGTTTGGGGGTTACTTGCTGTGCGCTGAGCTTGTGTTTGTTTTGTTTGTTTGTTTGAAGGAGCATGTGCTGTGGCTGGCAGTTGGAAACTGTGAGCTTCTAAAGGTTTGAAATCTAGAAGCCTCTGTTAATTGGCTGAGCCTTAGTCAGGGGGTGGGGCTTTCAGGAAGGCCAGGGCTGTATAAAGCAGTGAGTCAACGACCAGGGAGCTTTGCAAACAGAGGCAGCAAACAGGGAGTTTTGAGAGGGAGTTGGTAAGGGGCCAAGGTGTGTTTCCCATTCTTTATAATTTAGTTTAAAGGTTTTAATCAAAACTTCCTGATTTAACTAAAAACCCTATCAATAACCTAGATAGCTGTAGGAGATAATGCAGACAGAAGCCCAGCAGCAGAGCAGGAGCTATACTGTGTATTGCTCTCAGTGTAGCATGTATGATTACCTGCCCTATGGGTAGGTGGCATATGTCTGCATTCGGTGCAAGGAGCTCCTGGCCCTCAGAGACCGTGTACGGGCTTTGGAGGCCAGGGTGGCTGAACTGGAGGAGCTGAGGGAGGCAGAGAGGTACATAGATGAGGCATTCTGGAACACTGTAGAATTGTCCCATCTCTGGTCAGACAGCCCTTGCATGGTTAAGGAGGATGAAAGGCTCAGGGAAGGAGAGCAGTAAATGGGAGCAGAGGGAAACCTTCCCATATTTGGGACCCTCCTTCCAGATGTTGGGGTATACTCTCACACTGAGGTTACCTCTCCAGAAGAGGGAACTCTAGTCAGTAGGAAAAGACAGGTGTTAGTAATGGGAGATTCGATCATTAGAAATGTAGATAGCTGGGTTTGCGATGACCGGGAGAACCTTATGGTGACCTGCCTGCCTGGTGTGAAGTTTGTAGATCTCTCGAGGCATCTAGATAGACTTATGTGTAGTGCTGGGGAGGAGCCGGTGGTTGTGGTTCATGTAGGTAGCAATGACATAGGGAATAATAGCAAAGACATCCTTGAGGCCAAATTTAGGCTGCTAGGAAAGAGACTGAAATCCAGGACTTCTATGGTGGCATTCTCAGAAATGCTTCCAGTTCCACGTGCAGGGATAGGTAGGCTGGCAGAGCGTTAGAGTCACAATGCGTGGAAGAGACGATAGTGTAGGGAGGAGGGGGTTAGCTTTATAAGGAACTGGGGAAACTTTTGGGATGGGAGAGCCTGTACAGGAAGGACAGGCTCCACCTAAACCAAACTGGATCCAAACTGCTGGCACTTAACATTAAAAAGGTCACAGAGCAGTTTTTAAACTAAGAGATGGGGGAAAGCTGATTGGTGCAGAGGAGCACGTCTCTTAGAGGAGAGTCTATTGATAGAGATTCTCTAGGTTTTAGTCAGGAGGAGAAGATGGAAGAGGATAAAGTATGGGCCAGATCAGACGAAAAACATACACTTAAAAAAGAATCTGACACATCAGAAAAGGGCAGACAAATAAACAGTGACAAGTTTTCAAAGTGCTTATATGTAAATGCTAGAAGTATAAATAGTAAAATGGGTGAGCTAGAGTGCCTCATGTTAAAGAAGGATACTGATATAAAAGGCATCACGGAAACCTGGTGGAATGAGTACAATCAATGGGACACAATCATTCTGGGGTACAAAATATATCGGAAGGACAGAACAGATCGTGTGGGTGGGAGAGTGGCACTACATGTGAAAAAAAAATTACTGATACCTTAACGACTGCTTCTTGGAGCATTTTCTTGAAATGCGGTGCCCAGAACTGGACACAATATTCCAACTGAGGCCTAACCAGCGCAGAGTAGACCGGAAGAATGACTTCTCATGTCTTGCTCACAACACACCCGTTAATGAATCCCAGAATCATGTTTGCTTTTTTTGCAACAGCATCACACTGCTGACTCATATTCAGCTTGTGGTCCACTATAACCCCTAGATCACTTTCTGCCGTACTCCTTCCTAGACAGTCACTTCCCATTCTGTATGTGTGAAACTGATTGTTCCTTCCTAAGTGGAGCACTTTGCATTTGTCTTTATTAATCTTCATCCTGTTTACCTCAGAGCATTTCTCCAATTTGTCCAGATCATTTTGAATTATGACCCCATCCTCCAGAGCAGTCGCAACCCCTCCTAGCTTGGTATCATCTGAAAACTTAATAAGCATACTCTCTATGCCAATATCTAAATCGTTGATGAAGATATTGAACAGAGCCGGTCCCAAAACAGACCCCTGCGGAACCCCACTTGTTATGCCTTTCCAGCAGGATTGTGAACCATTAATAACTACTCTCTGAGTACGGTTATCCAGACAGTTATGCACCCACCTTATAGTAGCCCCATCTAAGTTGTATTTGCCTAGTTTATTGATAAGAATATCATGTGGGACCGTATCAAATGCCTTACTAAAGTCTAGGTATACCACATCTACTGCTTCTCCCTTATCTACAAGACTCGTTATCCTATCAAAGAAAGCTATCAGATTGGTTTGAGATGATTTATTCTTTACAAATCCATGCTGGCTGTTCCCTATCACCTTGCCACCTTCCAAGTGTTTACAGATGTTTTCCTTAATTACTTGCTCCATTATCTTCTTATCTTCCCTGGCACAGAAGTTAAAATAACTGGTCTGTAGTTTCCTGGGTTGTTATTTCCCTTTTTATAAATGGGCACTATATAACATGATGGGGGCTAATTTAGCTACAACTAATCAGGAAAGAGATCTTGAAGTCATTGTGCATAGTTCTTTGAAGATGTCCACACAGTATGCAGCGGCAGTCAAAAAAACAAACATGATGTTAGTAATCATTAAAAAAGGGATAGAAAATAAGAGAGACAATATCTTATTGCCCTTATATAAATTCATGGTATGCCCACATCTTGAATACTGCAGACAGATGTGGTCTCCTCATCTCAAAAAAGATATACTGACATTAGAAAAGGTTCAGAGAAGGGCAACTAAAATGATTAGGGGTTTGGAATGGAGGAGAGACTAAAGAGGAGAGACTAAAGAGACTTGGACTTTTCAGCTTGGAAAAGAGGAGACTAAGGGGGATATGATAGAGGTATATAAAATCATGAGTGGTGTGGAGAAAGTGAATAATTAAAAGTTATGTACTTGGTCCCATAATATAAGAACTAGGGGCCACCAAATGAAACTAATGAGCAGCACATTTAAAACAAATAAAAGGAAGTTCTTCTTCACATAGTGCATAGTCAATCTGTGGAACTCCTTGCCTGAGGAGGTTGTGAAGGCTAGGACTATAACAAGGTTTAAAAGAGAATTAGATAAATTCATGGAGGTTAAATCCATAAATGGCTATTAGCCATTATGGGTAAGGAATGGTGTCCCTAGCCTCTGTTTGTCAGAGGGTGGAGATGGATGGCAGGAGAGAGATCGCTTGATCATTACCTGTTCGATTCACTCCCTCTGGGACACCTGGATTTGGCCACTGTCAGCAGACAGGGTACTGGACTGGATGGACCTTTGGTCTGACCGAGTATGGCCATTCTTATGTTCTTATGCAGGGGTTAAAGTTCTGTCCCTGTAAGCCAGACATGAACCCTGCAGGTGGAAACACAGGTGTTCTTTATCGGATGGCCTTCAGCAGCCACAGCTCTATGCTCCTTAGCTGAGAACTGAGTATGGGAATTCTCAGCTCCATAGGAATGTTTAGAGTTGCACTGAGCCAGTGCGCGCACACTTAGGGTGTCTCTAGACTACAGAGTTTTGTCGACAAAAGACTTTTGTCGACAAAACTATACCTGCATCTACACTACCACTGAGTTCTGTCGACATAACGTCGACAGAACTCAGTTTTGTCGACGCTGGTAAACCTCATTTTACGAGGCATACGCCTTCTGTCGACAGAATTCGGTCGACGGAAGGTGTTATTACATCTAGGGTTGTGTCTAGACTACAGGCTTTTGTCGACAAAGCAGCTTGCTTTGTCGACAGAACTGAATGTGTCTAGACGCTCTTTGTCGACAGCTTTGTCGACAGTATCTGTCGACAAAACTTCTGTCGACAAAACCTGTAGTCTAGACGTACCCTCAGTAAACAGCTAAAGCATAAGATCAATGGGAGTCCCGCTCCTCGTGAGTTTCACCCAGGACCCCAACCTTGAGGGTGCCCGGATTTCCTCCAGCTGAAGCCATGTCCACTGGTGCAAGGTGACAGGGACGGAACTCCCCGCAGACTGAAGGGACGTAAGCATTTCTAAGTGCCTGTCACTCTTTCATGCATTGCTCTGCCTGCGCTTATTGACGTGTCACTTTGCAGTAGCTGTGTAAGCATTTGGCGGTATTAACCCTGTAATAGTAGTGACAGAGAAATTATTAAAAGCAACTCTACCTAATCTACTCTGTTGACAACTTTACATAAAAACTGAATGTCTATAAAATATGCTGTAGTTCAACCAAAAGTTATTGTCTCAATGAAAGAATTACTGGGTGAAATTCTCTCGTTTATATTATGGAGGTCATCAGACCAGATGATCACAATGGTCCAAGCTATAAAATCTGAGTGAATTTTTAGATCACCATGGGGAGAACAGAGTGATCAATGAAGTTTGACTCTGAAACGGATTTTTTCAAAAGCATAGTAGTTCTCAGATCTAGTATTTTGGTTCAGACATATCTGTCGTATTTAGAGTGGCATAACTTTTACTGATGCACATCATAGATCTCAGTTGACAGACAATGTTGTAGAAGGGCAGTACAGTATAACTCACATTAATTTAATAAGGTCTTGTTTAGGAAATATCATTATACCTTTTTATTGACATTGTTAAATGTGTATGGCTCAATCCGCATGAAGATAATCTTGATAAGTAAACTGATATCATGTACTAAGATCTCTGCAGAGCATTCCCCTACAGGTTCCCATGATTTGGGAATTTACATACACCATGGACAAAAGGTCTCTCATTTTTTAGCTCAATGTGGGGAGAGGTGGCTTTGATGCTTAGGCTAAAACACTTGCACTAGAATTTCATTAAGATGCCATCCAGCTAGTTGCCCACAGAACAGTCAGAACCTCTGACCAAAAAGAGATGTAGAATAGTCATGTAGATTCAGCATGAACAGAGAGCAAAAGATATTCTGCTCTCAATTGACAAAGATATGTTTGGAGGCTTTAATCAATGAGTTCTCTTAATATTCTTCTTCTGCAAAAGTGGGATAACGTAACTTACATAAGGGGTGGAATGTATACTAACATTCAGCAGGAGACACATACAATGCCACAGCAGCTATTGGGAAAAAAGGTCCTGCGAAAAACTATAATGATAACTAGGTACATATGGCTAGAATCACTTCTACAATCCTTTCTTATGCACAATTTGGGTAAAATGACTCTGAGGTATATCCCCCAGAATCAGCATGCAAAGATTCCTCAAAATTGTCAGGTGAGTGTTCTGTGCAGTGTGGAGTGATCACAGTGAACAGGTTGGCTGCCTCTAGACTCAGATTTGCATGTAGGATAAAGTTGGACATAAGGTAAGATACAAGGTGTGTGTTAACAAATAAATAGACACAGGTGGGAATGAAAAGGAGGGAAGCAGGGAATTTTGGTTACAAGTATTAGCAATGAGTAAAAACTGATGGTTCCTCATCTTTTAAAGATCATTGGCCAGACCCTACACTTATATAAAATATGTGAAGCTTCACTGAAGTCAGTGGAGCCACACTGATTTAAACAACTACATGGACTTTTATATTTGATTTTAAAATGTAAATGAATAAATGAGATGTAAATAATCTCTGCTGATGAAAATGTTTGATTTCTCTAGGATTAGAACTGGAAAAGGTCTCTCCGATACATCTTTCTGAAAACTGTTGGCAATTGCAGACTTTGAGAGCTACCACAGCACCTGCAATTAGGTCAGCTATTTGTGCAGTCCTCTTGGGAACTCTGGCCAATCAGGTATTCCACTATCTTATCTAGTTATCATGGTTACCTACTCAGAATGATTTATCTGTGCAATAGAACACTATGTCATTTAAAGGTTTTTTCTCCTGTTTTCTCTGTCTGTTCTACAATTCCTCACAGTAGCTCTCTGCATAGCTAAATGCTAATGTAGCCTTTGGTTCAATCCCTCAGCAACTTGTGGGGAAGGTAGAGGCAAGGATGTTTCAAAACCATAAAATTCATCATTGTTTTCATACATAATAACTGGCAGATTGGCCATGGCTATGGATGTAACTATCACCCCAAATTTGTAAGGCTTCCTTTAGATATTCTTGACAGTATAGGTTTCTATACAAATTCTTCAATTTGTAACATGCTTGTGTTCTGTTGAGTAAATAGCCTTGTGTGTCACTAAATTACTAAAAATATAGTTTGTATTAACGTTTTTTTTCCCAGTGAGTCTATTTAAATATGTTTTAATGGAGGTTATGGTACAGAGACAATGTTAGCTTCCCTTGGCAGGTGACTTCCACCATTCTTTGACATTTGAAGAAAGTGACACAGTATTCAAACATCTTGTTTCAAATCCCTGGTTAGCATAACAGACATCTCATTAAAACCATTTTTTCTCCAGCATCAGAAGGATATTTTTTAGTCATTATCAGTTTCATATGTTTATATTTTAAAACTTTCAGTTCATATCTTGCTTTCTATATATATTGCATTAAAGATCAGTGTGATGTGATTTGTACTTCCCTCCTTCATGATAAGGTAACTTGCAAATGCTATATTGTGTTGTTCTTTTTTAGCATTTGCTGCTTTGCCCCTTAAACCATAATATTTCTCATTCAACAAGCTCCTTAGGCAATTTATTCCAGTGCTTAAGCCACCCCCTCCCCCCGACACTGCAATAAATTGCTCAGGGAGGTTGTGGAATCTCCATCATTGGAGATTTTTACGCATAGATTATACAAACATGTGTCAGGGATGGTCTAGATGATGATTGGTCCCACCATGAATGTGAGAGACATGACTTGATGATCTCTTGAGGTTCCTTCCAGTTCTGTATGATTCTGAGAACTCACTGATGGCCAGATTTTTACAGGTTGGGTTTTTTTTTTTGGCACCTAAAAATGCAAGCCTTTCCACATTACTGGAGTTCTGCAACCATGATAGCCTGTTCTGTTTAATTTCTGCTAATTTATTTGTGGATTAATAGTCCTTCTGATTGATTCAGAATAGCACTCAAGATCTTTGTTCTGCTTCATGCTTTTATGCCATCAGCTTTTACTTGCAGTGTCCATACATGTGCATCACTTGACACTTAAAATATAACTTGCATATCAAATTTTTCTTTTCAAAAGATGTCATCAGAACCATTCTGAACTAGCATAAGGGCATATAAATATGGAATAAGGTGCACTAAATATAAATATGTTGATTCAAAGGTAGCCCTTGCATAGGCTATCATTAAAACCCAGCATTTACAATATAGGTATAGCCAAGATTTCATAGTTACATGCTGGTCTAGGAAATCACTACTTACCCAACATTTTAAATACCTGGAGAGTTTCATATGGCAGAATCTATAGAAATGGAATGAATTGTAATAATGTATATTTAAATGTTATACTTTCTCTAACTGCCACATTTTTTTCTTAAACTATTATTCCATTTTTCATTTTTACAGAGAAGTATTATTCATATGTGGCGATTAATTTCCCTTTCTGAACTATGACTAATATATTCACATTATTTCATATTTCTTTGTTAAAAGCTTCTCATTTTAATTCTGCCCTGTTGTTCCTGAATAGTTCTAGAAGGATGATTCCAATCATGTGAATTTTTCTATTGACATCAAATCTAAATGGTCTGTCTTGCTTGGTAACATTGTGGGTGCATAAATGCTTGATTAAGAACCAGTCAAATATGGTGTTATCAGCCTCATGACTGAAGATGTAGGACCACATGCCTCTTATGGAATTCTGCTGATACCAGTGGCATGTCAAATAAGCACAGATATTCACACTTGTGCTTCTGTTTATAAGATGATGGGCACCTTCTGCTTCACCCCTTCACAAGCCCCTCATCCCTGCTCTCATTTCCCATCTTTAGTGGCAGTAATAGTGTCCAGATTTCCCCACATCATTGTCACTGTATTCCAGAATTACAATAAAGAAAGACCCAGTCCTCTTAGGGGATGTCTACTTTAAGAGTTTATTTCAAAATAATGTATTTTGAAATAACTTCTAAATAGCATGTCCATACTATGGGGAAGCCTCAAAATTAGTCCAAGGCAGGCTCCATTAATGTGGACACACTACCTCGACTTAGAGTTCCAGGAAGCACTGGGGAGTAATTAGTTTGAATTACACCGGGGAGTAGTTCTTTCAAAATAGTGACACCAGAGAATCCACACTGCTGCTATTTCAAAATAGCTGTTTAGGAATTGGCGTTATTCCTCATGGAATACAGGTGTTAATTTAAAATAACCATCCTGTCATTCTTAAATAATGGGCTTGTTATTGTGGACACTCAACTCGTTATTTCAAAATGTAGTCCACAGCTTAGGGCTTAATCGTACAAGGTATTGAGTGTGCTTGAATTCCAGTTAAAGTCAATAGAAGTCGAGGTCTCTTAGCACCTTCCAGGATCAGCCCTTATGTTCTCCAACCTCTTCATTGCATGGTAGAGCCAAACTGAATCTGGAACTGCTTTTTAAGGAAAACCTAAAAATTTAAAACTTTTTGGTGATTAATAGGAAAGAAATAAAAAGTATGTTTTTTTAACTTTCTTCCTTCAATTCATTTTGTTTAGCCATTCCTTTTCAAAATATAAGTTACAACAATATTGATATTTTATTGTAAGATTAAATGAATTGAATGATAATGTCAGAATGAAATGTATGTACTTTATTAAAAATGAAATGTTTTGACACAAATTAAATGAACAAGTCAGAATGATTCATCTTGATTTTCCCCATTGGAAGTATCATAGAAATCAATACAATCTTTCAAAACATTTACGTTTGGATGAAAATGCATTTTTTAAGATATCGTTCCAGTGAAATGTTTTACCATCTCTATTATACCTTCAAAAGATGGTACCACTACTTTTCATGATTCTGCAATGTAGGTAAAATAAAAGTTAAAGGCTCAAGGGAATACAAGTTTTAACTGCTGTCAGCAACAGGTGTAAGAGATGTAAAATATTGTTTTTTCATTCTGTTATGATAAGGAGACTGTTTGTGGAATGCGGTATTTATTCTAGTTTTTTATCATGATTCATGAAGTATCTAAAGTCCAAAATGAAGTAGAATGTCTGTTCTAGAAGTGGAATCATAATGGCCATACCCCAAAACCCCTTCACAGGCAAAACTCTTATCAAAGCCAATAAAAGTCTTTTCTGAATAAAAGCCAGGTAAGGAATTAGGGTATGTCTACACTACAAAGTTAGTTCGAACTAACTTTCATAGGCGCTACACTAGCGCTCCGTTAGTTCGAATTTAATTCGAACTAACGGAGCGCTTAGTTCGAACTAGGTAATCCTCATTCCACGAGGATTAAGCCTAGTTCGAACTAGCTAGTTCGAATTAAGGGGTATGTGGCCCCTTAATTCGAACTAGTGGGAGGCTAGCCCTCCCCAGGTTTCCCTGGTGGCCACTCTGGCCAACACCAGGGAAACTCTACTGCCCCCCTCCCGGCCCCGGACCCCTTAAAGGGGCACGGGCTGGCTACGGTGCCCATGCCAGGTGCAAGCCTGCCAGCACCCAGCCAGCAGACCCTGCACCTGGCACAGATCGAGCCACCCACCCGATGCCCCCCAGCCCTTCCCCTCTTCCCAGGACCAGGCTGGCGGCTCCCGGGAGCTTGCCCGGGACCACAAGAGGCGGGCACCCGCCTGGGCTAGTGCGGACATCGTGGACCTCGTCCACGATCTCCACACTAGGCACAGGAAAGTGGCCGGCTTGGGCAGGAGAGCTGCCAGCCTGGCCACCCAGGAGCAGGTGTGCAAGAGAATCCAGGGGGTCCACTGAGACCCCCGACCCTGAGCCCTGAGCTTACAATGGCCGTCCTGGGTCAGACCAAAGGTCCATCTAGCCCAGTAGCCTGTCTGCCGACAGTGGCCAACCCTAGGGACCCTGGAGGGGATGGACCGAAGAGAGTGACCAAGCCATTTGTCTCGTGCCATCCCTCTCCAGCCTTCCACAAACCTTGGGCAGGGACACCACTCCTAACCCCTGGATAACACCACTCCATGGACCCGACCTCCGTGACTTGATCTCACTTCCCTTTAAACTCTGTTCCAGTTCTAGCCTTCACAGCCTCCTGCAGCAAGGAGTTCCACAATGTGAAAGTAGAAAGAATTATACTGTAAGAAAAAGATGAATTGTGCTGTAATAATTGAATAAGTTGAAGGAATTCTGTTTGTCTTTTTAAGAGGAAGAAGAAAAGTATGTTAATGTTGATTGTAGGTATGCAGATCAAGGTGCTAGCCAATTTGGGCCTGAGTTTAACAGGAAAAGGAACATTAGGTGTTAGACAGAAAGCAATTCCAGATAATCAGGGAGATATAGCCAGGAGATTGCTGTGGGCTTGATGTGGAAATGAAGAATACTTGAGTAGCCTCACACTAATTATGTGAAGTTTTGCCCCCCTTTTAATCCTGTTAATTTTGGCTTTCTTTTGACTGTATGAATCAAGGGGTTTGAACCTTGTATGGCACTCACATTTTATGGATGCATTTTAGCAGAGCTTTGCTGAAATAAACAGAGCGGTCTGCCAAATCTGTGAGTCCTGTCTGACTTTGACAACAGGTTGACTCTTTGCTTTGTGAAGAAGAACTTTCTGTTACTAGTTTGAAGCCTGCTACCCATTCCTTTCCTTTGGTGTCCTCTAGTCCTTCTTTATGGGAACTAATGAAGAACTTTTCTGTATGCACCGTCTCCACCCAACTCCTGCTTTTAGAGACCTCTATCCTGTCTCCCCTCTGTCTCCTCTTTTCTAAGCTGAAAAGTCCCAGTCTCTTTAGCCTCTCTTTATATGGGACCTGTTCCCAACCCCTGATCATTTTAGTTGCCCTCCCCTCTCCCAGCCTCTCTCTTCCCCTCTCCCACCTCCTTTTCCCAGTCTCCCCCAGTTTTGTTCAATAAAGACAGGTTCCATTTTGGAAGACACGTTATCTTTATATTGTACATCAAGAAGAGGGGCTAGGGAAGGGTAAGTGGAAGGAGGTGAGGGAGGAATGGGGCACGAGCCCCCGATGGGGAGGACTGGGCTGGCTCTGCGGGCTTCTGGGGGTGGAAGCTCTCCTGCAGCCCCCCAATTGCCCCCTCTCCCCAAATGGCAGCCTGCGGCAAGTGCAGCCGGGCTGATGGCCGAGTGCTGTGATGTGCCCAGTGTGGGCACTCAGGGCACTCCAAGCCAGGACTGCTTTGCAAGCGGGGCACCCCTGAGAACTGTCTGTCTGGGGTGGAGGTCGGGACCCTTTAAGCACAGCCCTCGGCTAGCCTGAGACAGCATCTCCATGCTCTAAGTCCTCCTCTGATGCCCTGCCGGCACTGCTTCCGGCCATCCTTAACCCCGCTTCAGAGTCCACTTAATGTGGACGCGCTAGTTCGAATTAGCAAAATGCTAATTCGAACTAGTTTTTAGTTCTAGATGCGTTAGTTCGAATTAGCTTAATCGCATTTAAGGCGCTGTAGTGTAGACATACCCTTAGCTCCTTACTAAAACAGTAAACATGAAGTAATTATGCTTGTTCTTTATGTTGTATTAACTTGTCCACTCAATTATTTAACAATTTGGACATTTCATATAGTAATTATTCCAACAATGTTTCATTTTTTCTTTGTGTTTGGTAGTAGTAGTATTCACAGTACATTCCTGTCTTTTAGCATAAAAACTACTGTAGCAATATTACTTAGTTACATTAGCAGAAGCCCTCCCCTACACAAAATGGACAAACACAACAACAAACATGCTAAGGGTGAGAAAAGGTATTTTTATGATACAACCTCACTTTCATGTGGTTTCTGTGTTTGAAAGTCTTAGGGAAAAGATATGTACTGAATTTAAGAAAAAAATCCATTTTGGTTGAAATTTCTTCATTCCATTCTCTCAACAGATTGTAGTGATGGAGCTAATCTGGTTATGCCCTGGTTTGTCTCTCAGACTATGTTAATTTATATTATTTTATATATTGATATTATATCAGAGCAGTTGAACAGAGGGCCAAATATTATTCTTACTGAAACTAAGTCTGGAGTAGTTGATTTGAAAGGTACAGAATCTGATTTGGCAAGCATCTAACAATCTTTTCTGCCAGAGCCAAATCCCAAACTCTGTATGGATGTCAGTGGAAGTTTGGTTGACTAAGGAGGGGGTGAGTGGTGTACATTTGATTTAGCTCTTAATTGTTATGTTCCTTTTCTGCAGTGACAAGACACTTGTCCTAATTGGCCAGATTTGCACTGGACCAGGTCTAAGGTTCCATCTGATGTTCAGAAATGAAGGAAGCTCAATGAATATTAATAACAAAACTCATCTGTAACACTTTTCACACAGAGGTT
Organism: Pelodiscus sinensis; assembly: GCF_052426305.1. Lineage (NCBI taxonomy): Eukaryota > Metazoa > Chordata > Testudines > Trionychidae > Pelodiscus > Pelodiscus sinensis. Next base: position 54,138,971 of record NC_143055.1, on the reverse strand, counting down.
TGTGACGGAAGTACTGTTTTTTTCCAATATGACACTTATACTAGGTGATCTCTTTGGCAATTATGTGAATGTTCATAATCTACAGAATACAAATTTCTAAAGACTTGAGAATGGCTGATTCACTAGTGTGAGAAAGTTTCAAAGGGTTAGCCATGTTAGTCTAACTGGAAAAACTTAAAAAAACCAACAAATAGCTTTGCAGCACCTTAGGATATGTCTACACTACAGCATTATTTTGAAATATCTTATTTCAAAATAGTTAATTCGAAATAAGATATTTTGAAATAACACATCTACACACAAAATGCATTTCGAAATAGCGTTTTGCTATTTTGAAATAGTGCATCCACACTGATTGGATGCTTAATCGCATTTAAGGCCAACTGAAATCAGTTCCAGCAGGACATCAGGTCAGGAATTACTTTGTGTGGCTGCTGCCTGAGGCCTGTGCTTAAAGGGACCCCCCTGGACAGCCAGTTTTCAGCTTTCTCTGCTTCCTTACCTACCTCACTGAGGGATAGCATAGCATTTTTGTCTCTGTCTGCTTCGGTTGCCCTGATTTGGGACACCACAGCACTCGGAACCATGGAGCTTTGAGCTGCCCCTGGGCATTCTGGTGCTCATTTTGGATGTCTTGCTGCAAGCCTGGCAGCAATTGCTGGATTCTGCCTCACAGAATCTGCTGCAGCCCGACCCCCAGGCCCTCTTCTGGACCCTCCTGGGGGACGAAGAGGAGCAGCAGCAGCGCCTATATGCCAGCGTGCCCCACCACATCTGGCATCTGAACACCAACAGCAGCTGGTGGGACCACATCGTCCTGGAGTGCTGGGGAGACCAACAATGGACCCAGAACTTCAGGATGAAGAAGGGCCACCTTCCTGGAGCTCTGAGAGTGGCTTGCCCCTGGTCTGCAGTGACGGGACACGCACATGAGGCCTGCCATTGCTCTCTGGAAGCTCTCCACGTCGGATAGCTACTGATCCATGGGGAACTAGTTGGGTGTGGGGAGAGCCACCGTCGGAGTATATTTATACCTGCCTCTGGAAATTTCCACTATATGCATCTGACGAAGTGGGTCTTTGCCCACGAAAGTTTATACTCCTACACTTCAGTTAGTCTATAAGGTGCCACAGGACTCCTCGTCGCTTACATTGAATGAAGCTGAGAGAATACTTAGTACCCACTTTTTATTTCCCCTATTTGGTTTTTTATATCATTAGGATGTGTAATATAGTGGGCCATCCAGCAAATGTCTTTGTTTAGACTTCTATTATAGAAATCAAACTTGTAAATTAAATTAAGGTCTGTAGTTTCCCTGTCGAGCTGGCTTTTGAAATTTGTTTGAAATACGGTGGCTTTGAGATCCATTAATGAGTACCCAAGCAAGTTAAAATATTCCCCAACCTGTTTCTGTGTGTTGCCTCTTCAGATATCTGATTTGAGTCCATTCATTCTCTCTTGTACAGAGTGTCCATTTTGGCCAGTATACACAGCAGAGGGGCAATGCTGGAACTTGATGGCATAGATCACATTAGTGGATGTGCAGTTGTACAAGCCTCTGATGTGGTGGTTTATGTGGTTAGGATCTGTGATGATATCGCCTGTGTAGACGTGTGGACTGATTTGTCATTGGGGTTGATTTCAAGGGTGGGTTCCCAGATGAGTGTGATAGAAGTGTGCTGCATGGTTATTTGAAATAATTTGTTTGAAGTTAGGAGGTTGCCTGTAGATGAGGATTGGTTTGTCCCCCAAGGCTGGTGAAAGCGAGGGGTCATTTTCCAGGATATATTGTAGATTGTTAGAGGGGTTTAAGTTGGGGGCTGTAGGTGATGACAAGTCATGTCCTGTTGCTTTCTTTGTAGGGCCTATTTTTCACTTGTTTGTAGGGTATTTCAGTTTTAAGAATGGTTTATATAAATTCTGTAGGTGTTTGTTCTCTGATGTGGGACTGGAGCAAATCAGGTTGCATCTTAAGGCCTGGCTGTAAACAATTGTTTGGGAAATGTGTCTGGGATGGAAGCTAGAGGCATGTAGGTAAGTGTAATGGTCAGTAGGTTTCCAGTAGAAGGTGGTGGAAATGTGTCCATTGTGTAATTGTACTGTAGTGTTCAAGGAAGCGATCCAAACTAATGTTGATAGTGGGATGGAAGTTGTTGAAATCCCTGTGAAATTCTTCAATGATCTCTTTCCCATATGTTCATATGATGAAATCTCATCTATGTCACGTAAGTAGAGTATGGGTGCTAAGGGGGTGAGACCTGAGGAATCATTGTTCAAGGTCAGCCATAAAGATGTTGGCATAATGTGAGGCTATATGAGTGCCAATAGTTGTGCTGCTGTCTTGAAGATATAAATTGTCTCCAAACTGGAAATAGTTGTGGGCTCTGTAACGAGGTGTGTAGTGGCCAGTAATCCATCTTCAAGTGGAATGTTGGTGTAAAGAGCTTCTATATCCATGGCGGCCAGGATGGTGTTTTCAGGAAGATTACTGATGTTCTCTAGTTTCCTCAGGAAGTCAGTGGTGTCTTGAAGATAGCTAGGTGTGCTGGCAGCATAGGTTCTGAGGAGAGTGTCAATATAATCAGATAATCCTGCTTCAAGTGTGCCAATGCTTGAAATAATGGGTCTTCCAGGATTTCCAGGTTTGTGTATCTTGGGTAGCAGATAGAAAACTCCTGGTCAGGGATATGGGGGGGGGGGGGGGGGGGCTGTTTATATAGATTTGGCCCTCAGTTGTAGCAGGGAGTTTCCTGAGCAGTTGGTTTAGTTTTTTTTTTTTAAGTAGGATTAGAGGAGAGAAGCCTGTAGAAATTGGTGTTGGTGAGTTGTCTGGTAGCTTCCTGTTCAAATCTGTTCTGTTCATGATGACTACAGAGCCCCTTTTGTCAGTTTCTTTGATTATGATGTTAGAATTGTTTTTGAAGCTGTGTATAGCATTGTGTTCTACATGAGGTTGTGTTACATGTTGTTTGCTGACAATGTCAGTCCAGGCACGTTTGCGGAAGCAATTGATGTAGAAATCAAGACTCTCGTTATGACCTCAGGAGGGGTCCACATGGATTCTTTCTTCTTGCAGGACTGGTGGGGGGGGATGGAACTGCAAGGTCAGTGTGTTATTCATCGGTGTGTTGGAAATATTCCTTTGGACGGAGGCAGCAAAAATAGGCTTCTAGGTCTTCCCAAAACTGAATCACATCTGTGGGGGCGGTGAGGCAGAAAGTGTCCTCGAGATAAGACAGATTCTTCCACCGGGCTAAGAGCATGGTTGGATAGGTTGACAATTTTGCTAGGTAAGTTGAAGGTACTGGGACTGAGATATCATTAGGCGTGTAGGAGTTTGGACAGTCACTAGTGTGAGGATGCTGGGTTCTTACTTTGCCAGTCTCAGGCATGGAGGCATTTTATGTTAAAGTAGCATTAGAATCAGTGTGATATGATGCTGGATATTAACGCTTGCCAGAAAATTAAGATCAATCTCTTGCAAGCAATGCTGAAGTATTTCTTTAATGTGCTTTGGTGAGAGTCAGTGTATACTAGAGGGACTCCTAATGTGGCAGGCAATTAAATATGACTATCTGCTTCTGTGTTCTATTCTGTCTTGGCTTTCCAGAAGCAACAGCTATAGTGGCAATCATTAAATACACTCTATTAACAGTACCACATAATCTCTACACAGATAATAGGAAATAGCCAATGTGTCTCATATAGCATAGTGTGTTAACTGCTCTCTGAATAGAATGGTAGTTGCTATTTGCATGGAAGCCTAGTTGCTGTGAAAGTTATTCTATTTGTTAATTAGAAATTACATTTCATCTTTTCCCCCAAAGGTTATATCTGACTCAATACAGATTTTTCAGATTTTTGGTTGCATTCTTCTATAAGCTCTTCTGTCTGTTGACAGAGTGAATCCAGGTGTTGATCAATGATATCTTTATCACCTCATTTTCAATGTGATGTAATTGAACTAGCATCCCTCTGTGTTGGTGGATAAGCTCTTCAAATTAGATCTGACAGCTTTTTCTACTTGGGCTGTAATATTCTTTGTTACACCCCGACCCAAAACTCTGAAAGAGTCAACTTGTATACTTTTGTTCTCATTACTAATTGAAGGTAAACATCTGAGGAAGAGGGTTTTGATAATCTCTAAGCCTTGGTCTACATTAGGGGATAAATTCAAATTAAGATGCGCAACTTCAGCTGCATTCATTGGATAGCTTGAATCAAAGTATTTTAACTTGAATTTTGATGCCATCCACACTAAGTTGAAGGAAGCACACTCTCCTTTCAACTTCCCTTACTCCATGTAGAAGCAGGAGTACTGGCATCGATGGGAGTGCCCTCTGTTTGAATGTGTGTGTCTTCACTAGACCTACAAATGTGAACCTTAGAAGATCAGCTGCGGCTGCTTCCATCTTCTCCATAGTGTTGATATGGCCTAAAGTGCTGCAGGACTACTCGTGTTTTTGAAGATGAACATGTGCGTCTTCTGGATTCCTTGCCCTAAGTACATCTGTCTTGCTAGCACTTCTGAAAGAGCTTCCTGACCTACTTAGAAATTCAGTCTGATTGATATAAATGTGCTTTGGAAGAATATATATTTACATACACAGGATATACTGTAACAGATCTATAGCCAGCACTCAACAAGTGGCACTATGCGTTTTTGAGGCAGTAGGTTATGTGGAACAAATCTAGCCAAAAACACCTTGGCACGTTCAAAAAAAAAATCGGGAAATCTGAATAACCAGCACCAGCTTTATGAAACGTCTTTTCTGTCCCAGGACAACTAAGAACAGAGCTCTGGGGAAAATGCACAAGATGAATTCAAGCCAAAGAACAGTTCAGCATTTCCTACTTTTCTATTGTCAACATTTCATGAGATCATTAAAATTGAAATAAAAACAATCAGAGAAAAACAAATCAGCAGAATACTCATAATGTCGCTGGACACCTGTTGAAAATATTCAACAGGAATGACTTTCCAGTGACATTAATTTGAATTCCAAGAAATGGTGTGGGGAGATATTCTGGGGTAATCTTTCATTGAGCATAACAGATCTACCAAGGGCAGCATTACTGAAGGTAAATTATGAAAAGGGATTGTATCTTTGCTCCTTACAAAATATTATGAGTATGAGGAAACCACACCTGTACAGATTCTACATAGCCATATTTACTTACCACAGGTTCTACCTCCCTAAACCGGGACTCTCTGGTTCGGCAACATCTGAGGTCTGGCAGGATGTTTCTTGATCAGAAAATCGCAGGCTGAGCCCAAGGACACCGGGGCCTGGCATCTGTGGTAGACTCAGCTGGGGTGCTGGGAACACTCATGACACTGGGGCAGGGTGTCCACAGAAGCCCCAGCGAGTGCACTGAAATCTCTCCCATGGCACTTGGGCTGGGGGCCCATGCTAGCCCTGGCAGTAGGGGCTAGGACTGGCCAGCCATTCAGCTGGGTCAGAGGCAAGGGTGACTGGCCTGAAGTGGAGCTGGAAGTGGGGAGGGGCAGCAGACTGGGAGGCCAGGAGAAGAGGACCTCTCCTGGTCTGGAAAATTCCCTCTTTTGGGATTGGTCAGGTCCTGAGGGTGCCAGACCAGGTAGGCCAACCTGTTTATACCAACATAGCTACATATATGCTGATGCTCACCAGTACCTATAGCAGGATGTCCTAGTTCCTATATACCTCCATTTCTCTAAAACCCTTCACTGATAATGTATTTTAAGAAGCTCACATTTTGAAGCATACCAACAAGCTGATTACTTCCTGTCTCATGACCTTTATATTGTAAAACAAACAAAAAAACTTTGGGCTCTCTTTTTAGATTTAAAAAAACCACTCAGTTTTCTATTACTATCTAGGGTTTCCTATGAATTTTAGAAGACAGAAGTATTTGCTGGTAGGCACCATTCCAGAAAGTAAGTATTTAGGAAGTGCTGCTGATTTATTGCCTGACATATGAAGGCAACTTGGCACCTTCCTACTGAGCTGAGTTGGAAAAGAGTGAAATATGAGTCTGTTTTGTTTTATTGTTTGTTGCCCTTGTCCTTGTCTTTCATGTGTGGTTGATGTTCATGGTCCTTTATTGGCCAAGAGAGGCCAAGGTGGCAAACTGTTTTTGATAGTTAAAAAAGGAAGCTTTTTGGAGAAAGGGTCCTAGTGTTACACAAACACACCATGGGAAAATAATCCTAGATGGTGTGTCTACATGATTCTTCAATTAAAAAAAATTGTTGGGAAGGTGACAGGAGCTGATTGGCTGAAACTCAAGGTGAAGGTGAGCAATAGCACTATACATTAGTCTCAACTGGATGTTACAAGTTAAATACTGTAGAGGTAAGAGATGTCATCCATACGGGATAAAACATTTATTCTAAACATGATCCAAGCTGCAAAATTCATATTGGGGTGAGCATTTATCCAGTAATGAGGCTGTTTGTCAGGAACCAGGGCCTGCAGCAAAGCCCATCTCTGAGTTGCCTTATGAGGGCAGCTGGCTCATAGTAAGCTGCCTTTGTGGCTACAGCTCCTGACTGGATGTCTCAAATTAAACTAACAGCACACTGATTGGAAGGAGAAGGCCACAGCTTTATTTCTACCTACAAGAAGAAGAGAATACAAAATCAAGAGCAAATCCTAATGTATTAGGGTTGCTTTATCAAGGGGTACGTAGTCCAGTGCAAATAGCATCCTATAAAAGTAAGAGAGCGCAATCCCACTCAATACATGCTGCCAGTTTCGCCTTACTACTCCCTCCCCTGTGGCATTTTCCTCAGGGACCCTCACTTCCATCTAGAATCCAGCCCATTTTTTTTTATTAGTAATAAAGTATTCCATTTAAACTGTGCCTTTCATCCACAAAGATCTCAAATGTTTGTTGATATGCATCCAAATTAAATGTAAAAATATGATGTGTGTGTGTGTGTGCACACTCACTCCAACACACAGTGAAACAGGCTTATAAATATCCTGTTGAGCTGGTTGATTTACTAAATATTGCTAGTATGGGATGGAAAGACATTGTTGTTCTTCCAGCTGTTCGAACAGGTGGCTGCATAATGCTGTTCAATTAACAGGGAGGAGTTGTTGTGAGGACTGACATTTTATTGGATGGTTATACGAGTAACTGTGGTTAACAGGTGACTATTAGCACAGCCTTCATTGTAAACTGTATTTATATGAAATGCATCCACCAGTAGGATGGAATGTAGCAAATGTGTTGCAATAGTACAGTTTGTGGGGAGCAAAAACAATATTGTAGCTACACAAAAAGGAAGGGGAAATGATCATTTGGCGAAGAAGTTAACGTAACTCCTTCCTTTCTCACAGGTTACGTGAGATCTTTAATGATCTCAAGTTATTATAACCTATATTTTGTATCCCGTCTGAAAGACTCCTACTCCTTCCTAGCTGGCGATCCTAAAAATGTATATATCCAAACATTTCTTAGAACTGCCCAAATTAACTGTTAGCATGTATTATTTTACTTTCTAATCCACAGGAATTGCTATAGATATTTTCTTCTAGACTGATTGGAGCATTGTGCCTATTTGGGTAAATGCTGTGCTTTTATGAAAAGGGTATGCAGATATTTGAATAACTCACAGTTGGTTTCTGAAGTTATATCCTGCATTCCTTGTTTCTTTTAATTCATCAGGTGAAAATAAGGTGAAAAAAATGTTGCTAGTCATCCTTATAGGCGTTAGTTAACAGTATAAAAAAATACTAAAAATGAGGCAACATTTTGGAAAACTCATTAGTGAAAATAAAATATTTTCTTGAAAAAGCAATAATAAACAAGGCCATCTCAATTAAAATGTAATCCATAACCCGAGCTTCGTTAATTTTAAGATGCACGATGTAAAGGGGGGCTGTGCAACATGACATTTGAATTTTGTGCTGTATATAATATGTTGAGTAAAGCACTGTTTTTAAATTTATTAAAAATAATCCTAACTAAATTTAGAGCTTTGTTATGAAAAAAACTTGAAAAATTAATACTTTGTATAATTTGTGTCCAATGAGTGGCTGAACACCCACCCAGTCAATTTATTCCCACATCTATCTGTATCTTGCCCTTATTGAATGATAGACCCTCAGTGAGAACAAGCCCGATGTGATGGTGGAGTAGCATTGTATATGAATGAGTAAGTAGATTGTACAGAAATTAGAATTGATGGACAGAACAAAACAAATTCTGAATCAAAAAATCACTGAATCTGGCATATCTAGACTACATCTCTCTTTCGAAAGAGGGATGTAACTTAGACAGATCGAAAAATTGCAAATGAAGCCGGGATTTGAATTTCCCGTGCTTCGTTTTCATAATGGCGACCACATGTTCTTTTGAAAAAGGGCTTTTCGAAAGTGAAACCACCATCTAGTCATGGTTCTTTCAAAAAAAAAAAAAAACTTTTTGAAAGATACTGTACTCATTTTTGGAGGAGTACAGGCTCTTTTGAAAAAGGGTTTTTTTTTTCTTTTTTAAAGAACTGCATCTAGACTGTAGTTCACTTTTGAAAAGCCCTTTTTCAAAAGAATGCAAAGCCGCTATTATGCAAATGAAGAGCAGAAAATTCAAATCCCGGCTTCATTTGCAATTTTGATCTAATTTACATCCTTCTTTTGAAAGAGGGATGTAGTTTAGACATGCCCTTAGAGAAAGAAAGTTGAGGAGAGGCTGCACTTGGACAGAACTTGGGGTTTGGATATGGATAGAGATGTCTTTAACATTTTAGTGAAATAAATGCTACCGTCAATTGTCTATTAATGGGAGGACCTCATAGGGGAACTGCTTGTAGAGAACAACTTTGGTTCAAGTGATCATGAGCCAATTTATTTTAAACTAAATGAAGGATAAACAAAACAGGTATGCAACTCAGGCATTTGATTTCAAATGGGCAAGTTTTTTAAAAAATGAAGAGAATTGTAGGAGGTAGTGGACTGAATGGAACAACTCAAGGACCTAAATGTAAGCAAAGGCTTGTAATTATTTTAAATCAAAGCTGAAGAAAAATATCTGAAACCTGTATCCTAAGCAAGGGGAAAAATCAGAAGGAAAGCTTGCAGACCAAACTGGATTACTTATTTGGAGATGCTTGTTTAAAGGAGAGCAGGAAGCCTACATGGAATGGAAACTACCAAAAGCCAAGCAGAGCTGGACCTTGCAAAGGAAATTAAAATTGATAGTAAAATGTTCTCTGTCCAAATCAATAAAAATAAATGAAAAAAGGGACCCTAAACGCTAAGGATAGAGTGAAGACTAAATATAGTCTAGGCCTAGCTCAATACCTAAACAAGCACTTCATTTCCTGAAACTCTCCATATTTTTGGTGATGCAAAAAGGATCTTTTTTTATCTGTACAGATAAGGGAGTTGATCTTGGGTCTTCCACAATTGGAGTGTCTTAATGACTGTGCTGAAGGTAATACAAAAGTTGGGGGGAGTGGACAGGCATCACAGCCACCTTCTCTACCTTTTTCTGGCATTCTGTGACCAGACAAAATCATTCATGCCATGTTTGTGACTAGATTCAGGGTTACCCAAAGTGTATTCTTCATTGAATACATTCAGTCTAAAACTTTTTACTGGGTCGTAGTTAGACATGAGTGAAACAGGAGTACAAAACTGCTGCTAGATTTCATTAACAACAGAAAAAAAGAAATAACAATAAACTGTATTTTTATGGAGTGTTTTTTTGTTAAAGAAACCCAGGGAGCTTTACATCTCAAACTAATAAAAGCTATATTGAACAAATGGACAATTCTGCCTTAAAAGCCAATTCTAGTTCTAGCTTTCCAAATATAAATAGGAAGTTAATTTCAGAACCGTGAGAGAGACACATGAAAAGCTTGATCACCCCCAGTCTCCCTATAACACTGAGGACAAACTGATTACTCAGCAGACAAAACCTAAAAAAATATTACAAGGAAAAGAAAGAAAACAAAAATTAAAGCTCTTATTGGCCAACATTACTGCAGTCCTTGCAGGTAAGCAGAAGTGTTCTAAAATCAATAAAGTAAATTGGAATAATAAAGAAAATAGTGATGTATTTTAATGTGATGATGAATTTTTCTGTTTGTGTAACTATAGAAAAAAATAGCAACTCAGATTCTGTGACTGACCTACACAACAGTGAAATAACAGAAGATAAATATAGCATCGAGTCATTTGCCAGTAAAAACTGCTGATCTGCTACAGTACAGTTATGGCCAAATGGTGGCCCTTGAGGCTCTGAAATCTGAGCATGTTAACAAACATTGCATTTGATTTAGAAATGAACACGTATTCCCTGAGCTGTACCTTCTGCTTTCTAAATTGAAATGTTTCAAACAGCCCTTCATTGCAGAGAAGAAAGAGAAAGGGCACCTCTCCCCCTACAGTGGCAGAAGCAGCTCTGATGTGAGCTCAGAGTGCATTGAGCTGCCAGTACCCCTTCCCTGATATAGTTGCTGAGCAGCTCTGCCACAGCCACTTTCTGAATTATAGAGGAGGATTGGGAGAGCAATTCAGGCTGGGAGAGAAGAGATCCCACTCAGAGCCTAGGAAATTACTTAACGTAAGAATGGCTGTATAGGGTCAGACCAAAGGTCCATGTAGCCAGGCGTCCTGTCTTCTGACAGTGGCCAATGCCAGGTGCCCCAGAGGGAATGAACAGATCCCGTAATCATCAAATGACCTATTCTCTGTCACCCATCCCCAGCTTCTGACAAACAGGCGCGGGACACCATTCCTGACCATCCAGACTAATAGTCATTGATGGACCTACCCTCCATGAATTTATCTAGCTCTTTTTTGAACCCTGTTATTATCTCGAACTTCACAACATCCTCTGGCAAGGTGGACTGTGTGTTGTGTGAAGAAATATTTCCTTTTGTTTGTTTTAAACTTCCTACCTATAAATTTCATTTGGTGATCCCCTGGTATTATGTTATGGGAAGGAGAAAATAACACTTCTTTATTCACTTTCTCCACACCAGTCATGATTTTATAGGCCTCCATCATGTCCCCTCTTAACAATCTCTTTTCCAACCTGAAAAGTCCCAGTCATATTAATCTCTCCTCATATGGCAAACATTCCATACCTCTAATCATTTTTGTTGCCCTTTTCTGAACTTTTTCCAATGCCAAGATTTCTTTTGAGACAATACCTGCACAAAATTTTCAAATGTTGGCATACCATGGATTTATATAAAGCAATAAGATGTTCTCTGTCATATTCTCTACATTTAACAACAGTTGGCTCCCCAACACCACATAGCCCTCAGACCAAGTTGGAAAAGAAGCTGAGAACCTATAATATTTTAGCTTCATGATTTCTGCCTCAGCCTCATGAAGCATATGCCAAGTTTATCTGGCTTAGTGCCCCTCCTATCCACTTTCTCATGATGGCATGAGGCACATAGTCCTTAAAGAGCATCTGAGAAGAACTCAGATACAGCCCAAAGAACATACCAAATCTCAATCTTATGAATTGGAAGTCACATTTCTTTGATCTTCCTTTCACTGACAAATACATAGCAACATGTATATTGTATTTAAAAAAAACCCACCTAGACTAAACCCTTATGAAAACAAGATTCTCCACTGCACAACACTTCTCCCTCTGGGGAGAAAACTAATCATACATGAGACATATAGTCATTGGGTTTAATGCACTATGGCAGAGCACTAGATACTATCATGCAGAGCACTGTAGAGAGAAAAGAAAGACAAATGCCAAAGGTTAAAATCAACCTATATTAGCTTTACTGTCTCGAAGGTCTATTATACAGGTTGAAGCAGCTTGTCTGTAATGAATAATGTAAAAACCAACAACAACCAAACAAAAACAAACAAAAAGAATCAACCTCACCTTACTACAGGATCCAGACATTTAAGACAATAGTGTCAGCTAGTACTGCCTTATTCTGTTATGAACAAATGTATTTTCAGTTCTCCTTAGTCCCTGTGTCACTAAGATTGCCTCTGTCACAATGCCCTTTCACCATCTCCAAAAAAATCTCCCTTTTCTCACGCTCCACTTAAAGCTTCCCTTTAACAAACTCAAATTTTTGTCTAGATGTATTGACTTCAATTATAACTCTTCAGCTTCTAGAAGAGAAAGAGCAAAACTTCAGCACACCATTGGAGGGCTGATGATATATTTTAGCTTATGAAGGTCCTCAGAGCATTGGTTCTTAACATAATATATGTCTGGAGAATGGCAGAACTTCAATAACATACTACAGAAAGGCCTATTATTCTTGGGACTAGTAGGTGTGGTGTAATGAGAGGACACCTATTAGCTAGGATCAAACATGTAATTAACTGACAAAATGACTGTGTGCTATAACAGGTTACAATTCATCAGGTACTTGCCACACATCCTCCTGGCCACTATGCCGTGCTGCAATTCCTGGTGACTTACGAATCTGCTCACATGAAGCCATTTGCTGTGTACAAAAAACTAATATTTTTGGCAGTACTCATCGAGGAACAATGCTGCATATACTTCAGTGGCAGCTACTTATACCTCAGTTATCTACCTATTTACATATACATCAATATCTTTTTTTGAGCGGTCTTGTAGCAATTCTAACTCTCTCTCTCACCCACATTGATTGAGACTGCGAATGAGGGCAGGTGAGATTGCTATACCATCTGCACTGTCTTTACATTACTTTATTTTTTGCTGTTAGCTAAATAAATAAGCAGTTAAATTAATAAGCTATTCTAAATTCTGCCTCAGTCCTCATTGAAATATTGCAGAGCTGTCTGCTTTCTTCTACTTGAAGACATTTTTCCTTGTGTGTTCCAAGAGAATAGGATGAGGTTTAAACTAATTAATTTATGTTATAATTAATAAAATAGCTCTTCTAATTAGGTAATAATTTCACAGCTGGAAATGTAAAATGCTTATGAGAACAAAAGAGAAGAAATTGTGTGCATTTTATAATTATGAAAGTAACTGAACAAGGCACTGAGACTGTAAAGAAAAGAAGTTGAATAAAACTTGCAAATTACCCCTTCTATTTAGGCAAAAAACAAACCACTGACTCTCACTGTTGGAAGCCAGTATATTGCACTCCTGTGTTTCAGAGTGCTGTCAAGGTTGGCTGCCAATGTGCAAATCCAAACCACATTCAAATTATGTTAAAGGACAATTAGAAAAAATCATTGCAGATAGAAATGGCAAAGGTAGTAAAAAGCCCACCGTGTTCATGCATGAAGGGTGATTTCCACTTCCCAGACAGCACAGCAATTATTCATTTCTACATCTATGTCTTTGTCTGAATAATGGGCAGGATGTCCACTCACCATTATCTATAGTCCTCTGCCTGCAGTTGTGGAACTGCGATCATATTGTATTGCACTCCATGTTGCAGAATGCTGTCAACATTGGCTGCCAATGTGCAAATTCCAAATCACATTAAAAGTACCTATTTTAAAACTCCAGAAACATTGCTTTATATGACTAGGCTCCTTTGAAACACTACAAAAGTGCTCATGAGGTGAAAACATGTGGTTTTATTCTAGTAATGGCACTGTTCCATGAACTGCTGCACTCGTGTACAAAATGTTCTCCACATGCTTCATCGATATAGTCCATTTGATTGCAAATGCACTCTCTGGTAGGTCATTAGTCTTAACAGCATCAAAGCATTGTCACTGTGCATTTCAAGTAAGTGAACAATATGATAGTGAAGAGCACTTATACACAAAATATGTCAATAGTTATTCACTTTTGATTCCACATAACTGTTATATTGTAACAAATTTCGATGGAAAATTGTATATAGTACAGTAATATGACCGATTTCACATGTTGTTTCAGATCTTTTCCTGTGCTCACTCTCTCCAGGGTGTGGTCTAGATCAGGCCTTCTCATGCTTACACCAGTTCTATATCAGGTCTGGTGGAGCATGAAGCAGCTTAGTGGCTACTCTAAGTTCCAAGAGTAGTAACAGCTCATAATAAGATGTGTGTCAGTTGGCAATATACAGAGCTTGGTGCACTGCTCCCCAACTTAATATACTCCTTTGCCATTGGCTTCAGAGGGTGGTATGGGATCCAGTTATTCTTATTGTATGCCTGCCAGTGGAGAAAGTGCCTCCTTGGTGGTGCAAGCAGCAAAGGGCTCAGGATCTGCCCCACATTGTTTAAAAAAGGCAAATATTTTAATCACAATATGATTGAAGTAAAGTATTTGCATATAAAGATTAAGTAAGGAGAATAAATCTTTAATATGTTCTACATGATTCAGTGCTAGTTGGATGTACGCCCCTAGTACCTAAGCAATCGTATTTATAGTGTCCTTTTTATATCAATAAATAGTAAATTTTATCTTGATTTTAAAATGACAGACTAAAGTATCAGGCTTTATTCAGAAGCCACTCATTCTAAGATTATACCACAGCAAATGCCCCCAACACAATGTCCCTCCACATATCCTGACCTGCTATTTAGTCCCCCTTCTCATATTATCCCAGGTATCTTTCCCTCTTCAAATCTGGCTCCCTCCTCTCCTTCATGTTCTATTCTAGCTCAATCCAGCAGCTTGGCCTGGAGTTAGCAAAAAAAGCACTTTGGCATTTACTTTTGCACAAGAAATGATTCTTGATTATGTAGCTGATCTCAGTGGTATACACAGTGAGCTGGAATTTGAAAAACTTCAACAGACTTCATCCTTTTTTGAAGCAAAGCTCAAGATTTTAAAACAGTCACTTGAGGTTATTTTTCATTTTTAAGCTACCCTCATAATCATCACAAATACTAGAAACTTGCTCTTTTCATAAATGCATGTTGATTCTAACAATCACATCCAGGAATTGAGGCTTTAAGAAATAAGCAAAAATGTTGCATGCTGGCAACACTGAATGCATTTAAACCCAGACCCTCAAAGGTAATTTGGCCACCTAACTCCAACTGAAATCAAAACTCTGACACACTGTTCCCCTGGAACAACTGAGTTCCTCATGACAATCTGCTGGCCCTTTAAACAAACACTTTCTCCCTGTGAATGGAAGGGAAAAGGAAGAGGATAAAGAGGTTCTGGCTGGTTTTCTATTGGTATAGCTCCATGGGTGCACTAGGTGATTTACAAGTAGGCATGATCATGATCACACATACAAATACACAACTATGATTTTCTACACCTTAAAAAGCAGGCTAGCCTTAGATCAATTCATGAATGTCCCATCTATTTTATGAAAAAATACCATTACAAATTTTCATGGAAAAGGACTAGAAATTGACTTATTAAAATATGAAAATTTAGTGTGTTGTGCCCTGAATGGGCAGACAGAGTATTTCTAGATCCATAGGGCTACATCTACATGGTAGGCTAAAGTTGAGTTAAGATGCACAACTTCAGCTACATTAATTACATAGCTGAAGTTGAAGTACCTTAACTTGACTTTTGGTGCTGTCTACACAGCAGAAAATCAAAGGAAGAACTCTTTTCCTTTGAATTGCCTTACTCCTCATGAAACGAAGGTTACAGAAGTAAGAAGCCCGTTATTTCAAAATTATTCCGAAATAATAGGCTTGCTGTGTAGACACACATTCTGTTATTTCAAAATGAGTTATTTTGAAAGAAGCGTGCAGTGTAGACATAGCCTAGGAGAGTATGTGTGCAAATCTATGAAAATTTTAATTCCACCTAACCCATTCAGTTTCTTTTAAAGAAACACTTGTATTTGGACCGTTGATGACTTTCAGTATTCATTTTGTCTTTGTTTGTGAGCTATACTGCTGAAAGTATCTTTGTTTCTGTTGACCTGATTTGGTTTGCTAAATATCAAAGATCAAATGTTCTCATTTGATGTCACTGTAATATTTGTTTTTTATCTGAGCCCTAACTTGATTATGAAAGTCTTGAACACTGAAGCTTTTGATATGTCTGGCCTTAGCAACACATACATTCATTTTTTTATCTTCTAGTCAACACTTCTGTCCTTTTTTAATAGTGTTGTCAACACCAAAAAAGCTAAAAAGGATATTTTGGTTTTGGATTCTGCTTTTTTGTATGCATGCCTCAGATATCTGTGTTGTACATAAAGTGTTACACAATCTGCCGTATGTTCTGTTGTGCACTGCATCTTGGTATGACAGCGTGTTTTACTGTGTTGTTTAAATATTTAATATTTGTATTCCTTTGTTTAAGAATACATTTATTCAGTAGGGTCATAGAGCCAGAAAAAAATAGCAAACAGCTAAGTTTAGTACATTAATTCAAAAATATTGTGCTCTTTCAAAATTCATTTGTTGTAACTATGTATCATGGCTACGTGATGTGTCAATCGCTTCATACACATTTTTATTTCCATTGCAAATGTGACTAACATTCAGTATGTTACACTCTCTCATATCATCTAGTTGTCTGCTCATTGCAGGACTGTGAATTTTGTTTTAAAACACGTGAGTTAACATGAGATCACGGCAAGCACACACTAAACATTTTTGCCCACCAACTGTCAATGCATTTCACTCCAGATTTGAGACTTTTGTATTGTTTATTAGTACAGATTGAACCACTGTAGTCCAGCATACTTAGGACCTGACTGATGACGAACCATAGAATTTGCTAAACTATGGGATGTCAATATTGTGTATCAGGATTACCAGCATTTCCACTGCTTACTAGGTACTTAGAGTTTTAGAGGTTAATTAGAGCTAAATAGCACAGAACACTGAAAACCAGGACTGGTGTCTGTAAAACTTTATGGGACCATGGAAAACTTTGCCACATCCATGATAAGCAGACATCTAGCTAAGTAAAAATCATGCTGGACCATGGGTGTTGCTGGACCAGAGAGTGCCAGACTAAGAGGTTCAACTTGTATTTGATTCCTATTAAATTTGAATAGAGATCAATGTTTAATATCAAGAAAGAAGTATACCTAACTATTCTAATAGCTTGAAAATCATTTGTAGCTTTAAAAACAAAGTTGTGCTTTGTACATTTAATAGGAGAATTGGGGTGACTTTAACACATATTTAAGGAAATTGAAACACTTTCTATATTTCTCCTAAAAGTAACAAACGCCCAGTTATGACACCGGTGAATTGGACCCAGCAGGTCAAATCCACTATTTGTTTATTCAGCTGCAATACATTATATTTTGATTCAAATAAAATAAAATCTAATGGTCACTGTAACACATTATCTTTTAGTTACATAATATTTCTACAAAAAAACCCAGAAGGCACAATAATGGGATGGATAGTGGATTACTCTCAGGGTCCATCTACAGAGTTATTTTGGAATATCGTCCTTTATTTTGAAATAACATTATGCATTGTCTATACAAGAAGTATATTATTTTGAAATATATTCAAAATAACAGGCTTCTTACTCTGACTGACTTCCTGTAAACCTCACTGAACAAGGATTAAGGAAGTCAGTGGAATAGCGATTTATTTCAAAATACATGCTGTGGGTAGACAATGCCAAATTTTGAAATAATTTATTTCAAAATAAGCTACACAATTTGTGTAGCTCAAACTGTGTAGCTGATTTCGAGGTATGCGCTCTACTGTGTAGACAGATCCTGACAGAATAGCATTGAAGATTGTATTATGATGTTGCCAAGTGCAGGTAAATGGGATTAGTAGATTTTATTTTTCTGTTTTATATTAAGTTGATATACTAAATCTTCCATTAAATAACCATTTCGATGACTGTGATGAAGCATACTACCTACCTGGGACCCATATTTGGTAGATATCCCCAAGGTTCTAGGATAGCATTCTGTCATGGGAGGAAGGGGGTTTAAGAATCAAATGGAACCCATTAGCCTCCCAGTAAATCCAGGCAGAAAAAGATGATAAGTCTAAGAAAATGGAGTATTACACTGCAGCACAATATCTCAAGTGGCATTATGTCCCGGGGACTACGTGCATGTGGCAGTTTTGCCAAGCATTCATGAGTCTAGAAATATTTGGTGTATTAGTTAAAGCCCCAGCTTTGGAATCAATTAATTATGTGAAAATCTCAACTTCCTTTTTTTTTTTTTTTTTTAAGTTTTTAATCCACATATTAGTGGAAAAAAGATTGAAGATTTGACCTGCATACACTGTAAAGCAGTGGTGGACAACCCACAGCCGGTGGGTCACATGTGGCCCTTTGGGATTCTATGTGTAGCCCGTGAGACATTTTGTTTATCATTTCCCATGTGCAGGTTTGCCAGATTCTGCTGGTTTTCACTCACATAGAGTTTTCTCCCTACTGGCTTTACTAAAGTGACATGTATATAAAGCAACAGCATGTGAAATGAGGTACTTGCTGATTGCACATAACATTGACTGTGAGCATTGTGCAATCCCTCTGTATCCAATCAAAGTGCTACTATGGTTCAATCAGCACACCCCACAAATTCTAGATATGCAAGTGCAGTTAGTAAATCTTTTCTATCCCAGAAAATTGTCTTGGTTACAACAATCTTGTGGCCGACAGATGTAAGAGGGTCACTCATTTAGCCTGCTTACTAGCTTATTTTGTCCATTGCTGCCCCTAGAGCCTGAAAACCAGAAAGTAAATAAACTACCCAATATTCGCTATTTTTTTAATCTCATATTTAAGATTGTCTTATGATTTTTGGAGGTATGCCATGTGAATTTGAATATTTGTATCTCTGAGTACATGCTAACCAACATAAGGGTCTTCATATCCTCCCAAGAAAACCAAAACATTAGGTGTTGTCTCAGAAGCCCACTAAGTACGGAAGTAGCCCAAAATATCCTGCTAAGATTGAACTAGGAAAGAATCAATCTTCTCAGAAAGTAGATGGAACTCCATGATCATGCAGTACTTCTTTGGATTTCGGGGATTTCAAGAGAAGTACAAGGGAAACGTTACCTGCTTAATGCGGTGCAATGAAAGGTAGAGATGTTTCTAGTACGCAGATAGTTACATCAACTGATGTGATAAAAGATAAGATACATTACAAGTTGGTGTCCTGAATGTCATCCCAAAAGATACATGCACATTTATAATCAAGATTTAAGTGAACTCTCAGAACAGTTTGTAACAGAATTAAAATAGTCAAGGAGTCTGCATTTTCTTACATGGATGAAGTGATTTAGGACAGGATAGTATTTGGGACAAATCCACCAAAAGTCCAAGACAAGCTAATAAATCAAATCTGATTTAAATAAAGGACACATGTTAAATGTGTGTGTATACCAAGGCTTTTAGACAATCACAAAAGCAACAGCAATGATGCATCAACAGGCAGGCTACGACTGTGTACAGAGAAGGGTTCGAAATGTGGGATAAATACTCAAACCGGAGGAGTGCCCAGCAAAACATCAGCGGTAAAAAGATTTCAAAATAAAGTATTACGCAAAAAAGTCAGTTCAAAAGAATACTTGGCATGATGAGAAAATGCAATAGAGAACATGAACAAGTCACCTAGGCAGAGGCAGCAGGAGTAAGAGTTTCAGTTTACAGCAGTTTATTCAGGTCCAGACAAGCATTTCAAGAGATCACAATGGAGAAGAACTGGCACTTGGTTAAGTTTTAATTGGAGGTCGATACAAAATTCAATATAATATTCATAAAACTCTATGAACAATGAGCTATCTCAAAAACATCCTCACTTGCAATTCAGGAATTGTTTGGCACTGTGTGCACCTGGCAATCCAATGCATGAACACAATGTCCGAAGTATTACACTACAAACACAGAAACATCACCAACAAATCAAGAACATTTCTAGCTGTTTAATTCATGGAATTGTAAGGTAAGTGGAAACATACCAGATCCAGTGCCACAAAGTCCTGATAGAAGAGATGATTACTTAAAGAATACATCTTTAAACCCCTCTGACTTAAACCCCGTCCAGCACATCATTAGCAATCTATAACCTATACTGGAAAATGATCCTTCACTCTCACAGGCCTTGGTGCCAATCCTTGCCTACAGACAACTCCTTAACCCTGCATTTCTCAAACGTGCAACTTAGAGGGGGGTCATGGTATCACAAAGTTTGAGAACCCCTGACTTAACCTGTAACAAATTTTCTCCAGCAACCATGCATTACACCTCAAACATATTCACCCAGGAACCCACCCCTGCAATAAACTCTGGTGCCAACACTATGAAAACATCTATACAAGCTATATCATCACGGACCTAACCACATAAGCCACCATGACAGAGACACATACAACTGCACATCCACTAATGTGATACATGCAATTAAGTGCCAGCAATGCCCCTTTGCCAGGTATACTGTATATTGCTTGTATATTGGCCAAACTGGACATACTCTGCGACAAAGGATTAATGGAGAAAAATCATATGTTCGAAATGG
The DNA here is from genome assembly GCF_052426305.1 of Pelodiscus sinensis. Taxonomy (NCBI): domain Eukaryota; kingdom Metazoa; phylum Chordata; order Testudines; family Trionychidae; genus Pelodiscus; species Pelodiscus sinensis. The sequence continues at coordinate 54,118,669 of NC_143055.1, read as the reverse complement.
TAACACACAGAGACCTGTCAGGGAACATTTTGACTTGCCCAGGCACTCAGTAATGGATCTCAAAGTGAATGTCTTCTTACAAAGCAATGTCAAAAAAAAGCTAGAGAGAAAAATGGCAGAACTTGCCTTCATATGCACATTTGACACATTTAACTAAGTTTAGAACAAAGACATGAACTGGATAGGCTGTTATATTCAACACGCAAATGACTTCAAAAACTAAGTATCAGGGTCTTACAGCCCACTCTATTAGCCTCATGGACACTGTAACTGACAAAGTTTTTTTTCCCCTTTCCCTCCACATCTCCCTGCTTTTTCTGCCATTTTTGTACCTGTGTATCCCATGCTCCATTAATCTGAAGTGGGTTGTGCCCAGGAAAGCTCTTGATACATCTACATTTTTTTTACTAGTCTCTAAGGTGCTGCAGGAGCATTCTTTTTTTTTTCAGTTACAAGCTAACATGGCTACCCCTTTGAGACTTTCATTTCAGACAGTGTAAACATCATGTTCACATATTTCTCATAGTTGTGGAGAGTATGATCAAATTTCAGTGTCCATCTCTTTGATTAGTGTCTCATTGCATTTTCAGGTTGGAATTATGGAAAGTTGCTATCTTAAGTGAACCTGTATGGAACTTCTGGAAACTAATTTCTCTTCCTTCAATATCTAGGTATCCTACAACTGCCTTGCCCTACCATGCTGGGTACAGAACATATGCAAAATACCTTTTACCCAGGTGGAATAAGTGGATGAGGCTAACAAAATCATCCAAAGCCCAAGATTTGGTGGTAATGGGGAACTTCAACTATCCAGATATATGTTGGGAAAATAACACTGTGGGGCACAGACTATCCAGTAAGTTCTTGGACTGCATTGGAGACAACTTTTTATTTCAGAAGGTTGAAAAAGCTACCAGGGAGAAAGCTGTTCTAGATTTGATCCTAACAAATAGGGAGGAACTGGTTGAAAATTTGAAAGTGGAAGGCAGGTTGGGTGAAAGTGATCATGAAATCATAGAGTTCACAATTCTAAGGAAGGGTAGAAGGGAGAACAGCAAAATAGAGAAAAAGGATTTTGGGAAGGCGGATTTTGGTAAGCTCAGAGAGCTGATAGGTAAGGTCCCATGGGAATCGAGACTGAGAGGAAAAACAACTGAGGAGAGTTGGCAGTTTTTCAAAGGGACATTGTTAAGGGCCCAAAAGCAAGCTATTCCGATGTGTCGGAAAGATAGAAAATATGGCAAAAGACCGCCTTGGCTTAACCACGAGATCTTGCATGATCTAAAAATAAAAAAGGAATCATATCAAAAATGGAAAATAGGACAAATTACAAATGATGAATATAGGCAAACAACACAGGAATGCAGGGGCAAGATTAGAAAGGCAAATGCACAGAATAAGCTCAACCTAGTTACGGGAATAAAGGGAAACAAGAAGACATTTTATAAATACATTAGAAGCAAGAGGAAGACCAAGGAGAGGGTAGGCCCACTGGTCAGTGAAGAGGGAGAAACAGTAACAGAAAACTTGGAAATGGCAGAGATGCTCAATGACTTCTTTGTTTTGGTCTTTCCCGAGAAGTCTGTAGGAATGCCTAACATAGTGAATGCTAGTGGAAAGGGGGTAATTTTAGAAGGTAAAATAAAAAAAGAACAAGTTAAATATCACCTAGAAAAGTTAGATGCCTGCAAGTCACCAGGGCCTGATGAAATGAATACTCAAAGAGCTGATAGAGGAGGTATCTGAGCCTTTAGCTATCATCTTTGGGAAATCATGGGAGACAGGAAAGATTCCAGAGGACTGGAAAAGGGCAAATATACTGCTATCTATAAAAAGGGAAATAAGAACAACCCAGGAAACTACAGACCAGTTAGTTTAACTTCTGTGCCAGGGAAGGTAATGGAGCAAGTAATTAAGGAAATAATCTGTAAACACTTGGAAAGTGACAAGGTGATAGGAAACAGCCAGCATGGATTTGTAAAGAACAAATCATGTCAAACCCATCTGATAGCTTTCATTAATAGGATAACGAGTCTTGTGGATAAGGGAGAAGCAGTGGATGTGGTATACCTATACTTTAGTAAGGCGTTTGATACGGTCTCGCATGATATTCTTATCAATAAACTAGGTAAAAACAACTTATATGGGGCTACTATAAGGTGGGTGCATAACTGGCTGGATAACCGTACTCAAAGAGTACCGTATATACTCGAGTATACGCCGAGTTTTTCAGCACAGTTTTTGTGCTGAAAAATGTCCCCCTCGGCTTATACTCGAGTCAGCCTCCTGCTCGCGGGCGGGCTCAGCGCATCTCTGCCGCCCTCCTGGCCCTTCCGGCCCCTGCCCTCTTGACCCTCTCAGCCCCATTGTCCGCTCGCTCCCCGGCCGCCTCTTCACCTACCACTTCTCCGCTCAGACCCTTCCGACTTCCCGTTAAGAGTCCGGCCACGGAGGCGCTCCCGGCCGCGGAACGGAGCGGAGCCGGGCCCCCGAGCGCTCCCGGGCGGGCTGCCGGGGCCGCGGGGCGGGGCGCGGCCCCCCGGCGGGGCGCTGTCAGGCAGCGGGCAGGGCTGGGTGGGCAGGTACGCCCAGGGCACCGGGAACAACTGCAAACCCCCCGGCGGCATCGGCGGCCCCGGTCTTCCGGCTACAGGGAGGCCCCATGCCAGGTGCGCATCAATGCAGCTGCCGGGCCCAGGGAGCGGCGGTAACCGGCCCGCAGCACCGCCAGGCGGCGGGAGCTCTGCTGCGCCCAGGGCCAGCGCCACTGGCCGGGAGGCTCCGGTGGGTCCTGAACCGAGGGCGGGCGGGCAGGGAGCCTGGATCCGCCCCCACCCCCGCGCGGAGCCTCCCCCCCGCTGGCTCATTGGCCCATCGACACCTGGCCCGGGTCTCGCACAGCCCCCCCCCCGCTGGCTCGTTTAGAGGGGGCTCGTTGGCAGGCGAGGGGGCCGGAACGTGGGGGCTGCGGGGCCTGAGCTGTGGCTGTGCCTGCAGAACCATATTGTTTTTGTTGACCCCCTTTTCCCGTTACAGAGCTAGGTTATTGTTTTTCTTTGAAATAAATGTTCATGTAATTTTATTGGTATCTATCTTCATTTTTTACATTTACCAGTAGCTGCCTCATTTCCTACCCTAGGCTTATACTCAAGTCAATACTTTTTCCCAGTTTTTTGGGGTAAAATTAGGCGCCTCGTCTTATATTCGGGTCGATTTATACTCGAGTATATACGGTAGTTATTAATGGTTCACAATCCTGCTGGAAAAGCATAACAAGTGGGGTTCCACAGGGGTCTGTTTTGGAACCGGCTCTGTTCAATATCTTCATCAACAATTTAGATATTGGCATAGAAAGTACGCTTATTAAGTGTGCAGATGATACCAAGCTGGGAGGGATTGCAAATAATCTGGAGGATAGGGTCATAATTCAAAATGACCTGAACAAATTGGAGAAATGGTCTGAGATAAATAGGATGAAGTTTAATAAAGACAAATGCAAAGCACTCCACTTAGGAAGGAACAATCAGTTTCATACATACAGTATGGGAAGCGATGGTCTAGGAAGCAGTACGGCAGAAAGTGATCTAGGGGTTATAGTGGACCACAAGTTAAATATGAGTCATCAGTGTGATGCTGTTGCAAAGAAAGCAAACATGATTCTGGGATGTAGTAACAAGTGTGTTGTGAGGAAGACACGAGAAGTCATTCTTTTGCTCTACTCTGCGCTGGTTAGGCCTCAATTAGAGTATTGTGTCCAGTTCTGGGCACCGCATTTCAAGAAAGATGTGGAAAAATTGGAGAGGGTCCAGAGAAGAGCTACAAGAATGATTAAAGGTCTAGAGAACATGACCTATGAGGGAAGGCTGAAGGAATTGGGTTTGTTTAGTTTAGAAAAGAGAAGATTGAGTGGGGACATGATAGCAGTTTTCAGGTATCTAAAAGGGTGTCATAAGGAGGAGGGAGAAAACTTGTTCATCTTGGCCTCTGAGGATAGAACAAGAAATAATGGGCTTAAATTGCAGCAAGGAAGGTTTAGGTTGGACATTAGGAAAAAGTTCCTAAAGGTCAGGGTGGTCAAACACTGGAATAAATTGCCCAGGGAGGTTGTAGAATCCCCATCTCTGGAGATATTTAAGAGTAGGTTAGATAAATGGCTATCAGGGATGGTCTAGACAGTATTTGGTCTTGCCATGAGGGCAGGGGACTGGACTCGATGACCTCTCGAGGTCCCTTCCAGTCCTAATATTCTATGATTCTACGAAAGGGGCAATTCTTTCTCCTATCCCTTCTGCTGCTGCTCAGCTATACTAAATTTTAAAACCCACACACGTTTTCTCATTTTTTAGCTTATCTTTACTTTTTAACACTTTCAAATTCCAAATCCACAATGCCAAATTATAAAGTGTGGTTGGGTGAATGGTTCTGGCAGGAATCCACATATAGTGCATGCTTGTCACGACTTTCTTGTGTAAAAGATCTTCTCCAAGTCAAAGCCATCCTCCCCTGTGAAGTCCAAGGAAACCCAATTATATCTGATGGTAAGACAAATTACGATTAATAAATTAATGACCAAATTGGCAAATCATTTCTCTCATTGTTTAGCACACACTAGTTATGGACTAGAAAAAAATAATTTCTATGTAAACTTTCATATATTTTCTGTAGTACTGTATTCTAATTATTTTATGAATTTGTGTTTACTTTTTATAGCAGTTATGCATACAGGTTCAACATTAAAAAAAAAAATCTAAGCAAACCTACAACATAACTTCTGTTTTTGCAATAAAAGTGAGTATGATTATGTTTGCTATATACCTTTTTACAGAATTATGCTTTATAATGATTGAACTCTGATAAAAATTCTACTAAAGTAATATCAGTGTAAATTTGTCTTCTACAGTGAAAAGAAAAACAATATATTTATGCTTAATGCATAATTATATTTAAAATGTCCGCATTTGCAAAGAAATCATTTTTCATATTAGTCAGCCTTTAGCTCAAGAACTTTTGGAAACAGTTCTGCCAGGCATGGTGCCAGTTTGATAATGATATTGCCAAACAGGGATACGTTAACTGTTGAATTTTCCAATGAGTGAACCTCAGTTTTTTTTTTTTAGGATCATTTTCCAGGCACACTTGAGGAACTTCATACTGTTTCTGTAGTAGCACCCAGGCAAAGGGAATAGACAGATGAGATTAGCACATATCACTTTCCTTTGGCTTACACTCGCTGTCCATTTCCTTTCCTATTTGCTACATTAGAAATGGAAATCTTGTTCCACAGCTTAGGAACTCTTTTATAAAACAGGTTTCTTCATTTAAGAGGAGACAGCAAAGCTGTTACTAGCAAGGGCGAGAATTTAAAACAGCAGCAAAAGAAATGTCAAATCAATTGCCTTGATAACCTATAGGATAAACAACTCAATATATATAGAACCAAATTCTCATTTACAGCCTTGACGTCTCTGGCTATGTCTATACTCACAGCTTCTTGCGCGATAAATATGCAAATGAGGCTAAGCATGGAATATCGCCAAGCCTCATTTGCATACCAAATGAGCTGCCATTTTTTCACAAGAGGCTCTTGCACCAGAAGGAGCTGTCTACACTGCTCTTTCTTGTGCAAGAAAAACCCTCTTGCGCAATGCTGTTACACCAATTATTTTCAGTAATAACGGCATTGAGCAAGAGAGTTTTTCTTGCACAAGAAGGAGCAGTGTAGACAGCTCCTTCTGGCGCAAGAGCCTCTTCTGCAAAAATGGTGGCTCATTAGGTATGCAAATGAGGCTTGGCGATATTCCACGCTTAGCCACATTTGCATATTTCTCATGCAAGAAGCTGCGAGTGTAGACATAGCTTCTGTGTGATGAATTCCATCCTACAGGTGAGAGAGGCACATTATTTGGCTGGTCTCACAATCTGTAGCCTAATATTTGTCTCTGAGAACCTCTGAGATCCTGCCCTCAGATGGTAGCTGGGAAGCCCTTGGTACTAGGGATTGAGTTCTGCCTCTGGGGAGCCCCTGTGGGGCTGCAGAACCTATGCCACCACCACCCCACAGAGACAGCTCCTATGATTCCTTCCCCACAGGACTGGCTGGGCTCAGCTCTTAGCTTTTAAGTCTGTGACCTCTGAGGCTGCTGCATTGCTCAGATTTGGTCTAGCTCCCTGATGAAGTGTGTGGGGGGAAAGCTGGGCCACATTTATGTGAGTGACACTGCAACCTGGCCATACTTGACCAGCTCCCTATCATCAAGGATGGGTGGCCAGACCAAACCTGAGCAACACCACAATCCAGTGCCCCAGGCCCGGAATGGAGAGATGAGCCCCGTCAGCCCTGTAGGATTGAAGCTACAGGAACCATCATGCAGCCTTTGGAAAGAATCTGGTAACCCCACTGAGATCTCTGAGCCATGGGTTGAGAAACTGAGATATAGAGCACCACCGTGGCTACTCTAAATCATAGGAACTGTGGCCCATAGATGTAACTTTAGCATTTATTTTATTTAGCAGTACAGGCAGTCCCCGACTTACGTCGGATCCGCAGTTACGAACGGGGCTGCCCCAGAGTACACGGACTGCGGGACCTCGCGGTCCTGCCGCCCATGTACTCTGGGGTTTTCTCTGCGTCTCCCTGGTCTGCAGACCAGGAAGACGCAGAGCAAAGCCGCGGAGGGGCTCGGGCAGCGGGGCAGCCCAGGCGCGCCTGGACTGCTCCGCTGCCGGCTTCCCCGCGGCTTTGCAAAGCTGCGGGGGGGCTCGGGCAGCGAGGCAGCCCAGGCGCGCCTGGGCTGCTCCGCTGCCAGCTTCCCTGAGGCTTTGCAAAGCCGCAGGGGGGCTCGGGCAGTGGGGCACCCCAGGCGCGCCTGGGCTGCTCCACTGCCGGCTTCCCCGAGGCTTTGCAAAGCCATGGGGGAAGCCGGCAGCGGGACAGCCCAGACGCTCTGTGGCTGTCCTGCTGCCGGCGTCCTCAGAGGCTTTGCTCCCCCTCTCCCTGGTCTGCTGGTCTCCAGCAGACCAGGGAGAGGGGGAGCAAAGCCGCGGAGGACCCAGGCGGCGGGACCGCGGTGCGTCTCGGTCCGCCGCCCGTGTCTTCCTGGTCTGCTGGGGTGGGGGGGGGTGCAGCTAGTACGCCCCTTCCCCCCCCCCCAGCAGACTAGGCTTTTCTCCGGACGCCTGTGGCAGAGCAGCTGGGGTGCTGCCGGTTCGTCCCACAGCGCCGCTCTGGGCGCTACTGGTCCAACTCAGCAGCACCCTAGCTGCTCTGGTCCTGATTCAGCCGCTGCTGGTCAGTTTCAGCAGCGGCTGAATCAGGACGCCTGGGGCAGAGCAGATGGGGTGCTGCTGGGTTGGTTCAGTAGTGCCGAGGAGCGGCGCTACTGGAGCAACCCAGCAGCACCCCAGCTGCTCTGCCCCAGGCGTCCTGATTTAGCCGCTGCTGAAACTGACCAGCGCTGACTACAGGAAGCCCGAGGCAGAGTTGCTCTGCCCCGGGCTTCTTGGAATCAGCTGCTGATCAGTTTCAGCAGCAGCTGACTTGGGGACACTTGGGGTTCTTAAGTTGATTCTGTATGTAAGTCAGAACTGGCGGTCAGTTTCAGCAGTGGCTAAATCTGGACGCCAGTTCCGACTTACATACAGATTCAACTTAAGAACAAACCTACAGTCCCTATCTTGTACGTAACCCGGGGACTGCCTGTATCATAAGGAACTTATAGGCCTGTATTGTTATCAGATATTAGCTTCAGCTGTTTGCATAAGTCTTGAGGCCTATAAACTTTGGGAAAGATAAGAGCCCCAGGGTCACTCCTTGGGTGTGTCTAGACTGTGTAGTCCCCTTACTAAAGGGGCCTCTGTTTCATTCTGAAAAGACCCTGTGTGCTACAATCCAGACTACAATTCCTGTGAGCACCTTAGGAAAAAAAAACAGGAAGGAAGGACTCTTGTGTGAGAGAAGACTCTCTCTCTCCATGTGCTTGAAGAAAGAGGTCTAGCAGTGTGGGACTCTGCCTTGCAGTATGGAACCAAAGGGGGAGCCAGGCTGCTTCCAAGGACATTGATCCAGTGCAGGGGCTGTTGGATGCAGCTACAGACCATTGCCTGTTGCAACTGGGAGGTAGCAGGCTGCTTTCTATAGGCACAGCATGAGACAGTAAGTTTTGGGCCTTGTTGGAAAAGTGCTGCCTGGGACAGAGCTGCTGTTTAGCCAGGACCAAATCTTCACTACAGCTGCAACATCAGCGCGCCAACACAAGCAAGTCTGGGACTGAGTCTTGGGGTATGCACACTCTGGGGTGGGGTCACTATTAGTACAAATGGTAGCAGTATTAGCTTCAATTATTGTGATGTGTTTTGTTAATGCTATTCATTTCTAATTCTGTTAATCCCTGTTTATTTAAGTTAAGTAAAGATTGTTTATTTTAAAGTATTCTATTAGATGTATATGATTTGTAGTTGTTGTTTTGGATCCATATTATAGTTGGAATGAGTATATTCCTGGAGGCTCTCAAGGCACACCAGTGTGTGTACAAGGCCAGCCAGGTGGAGGCACCGCCATTTTACATTCATTGCCAGCAAGGGACTGCAGCAAGGGGGTGGATAGGGCTTTCCCCAACTAAATACCATCACCACTGGGGTGCTCAGGATCTCTTTGGGATTAAAACATGAGGCGCCCAGGCACACCTGTGAGTGTGACCTGCTCCCCAGTAACCCGGGGAGGAAAAAGGGGGTTACAACTGCATCCCTTTTCCGTAAAAGGGATGCAAATTAGACACATTGCAATTGCAAATGAAGCGGGGATTTAAATCCCCCCCGCTTCATTTGCATAAATATGGCTGCCACTTTTTTCTGGCTCTGAGCTTTTCCAACACGGATCTTTCAGAAAATAAAGCCTTTTCCAAAAGATCTGTTATTCCTTATTTTAAGGAGAAATAAGGGATCTTTCGGAAAAGGCTTTATTTTCCAAAAGATCTGCGTCTAGACTGGCGCTTTTTTCCGGCAAAGCTCCGAGCCGGAAAAAAGCGGCAGCCATATTTATGCAAATGAAGCGGGGGGGATTTAAATCTCCGCTTCATTTGCAATTGCAATGTGTCTAATTTGCATCCCTTTTACAGAAAAGGGATGCAGTCTAGACACAGCCCTTAAATATTCTATTCCCAGTTTCCCAAAACTTAAGGGGAAAATTTGTCCATTATAATATTAGCCAGCCCTGGAACATGAGCTAACACCAGCATTTGGATATTTTAGGATAGGAACAGCTGCAAATGTCTGACAACATGAATGCCATGGCAACAAAATGACATTTATGGTAATAAGTTGAAATCATAAATATACTAGCCTAGCTCCCCACCATTACTAGGGTGAGGAAATACAAATAAGGAAGAGGAAAGAAAACTCTTACTCAATATGAATTAATCAGAGAGATGTCAGCATAGCATATTATAAATTAACCTGTGTACAGGAGAAAGAAATGTAGCTTGTGGGATATTTCAAGATGATGACCACTGGTGACAATAAGAAAGATGATGAGGAAGATGACACTGCATTTCAGGTTGTTCTGAAAGGATATTGAGAGTTAATAGATGTTCAGATGTGCATTCTGTATTCTCTCCATCTACCTCACTGGGTTAGAATGTTTGTGACTTTTCCAAGTGTGAGTACTGCAAATGTGTACAGTGGGATTCCCAAATGAACTGGGCCTGACCTTGGGACAAGAAAAAACCAAATGTCAGCATGATAAGAGGGAATTTGTACTTAATCTATATAATTAATACATAATTCATAGATCAGGCTACGAATCAGCTTTTGGCAACCCCAAGAATATCAGTAGAATAAAGGTGGTTTAAAGACAAATATTCAGCCCACTCCCCATCTGTACCAAAGGTAAGGATGTGACCCACTGAGTTTTAGATGAAGTGGATAGTAACTTAACTACATTTTCTATTTCCTTTCCCTTGATTGTGTTCAACTGCAACACAATTAAGAAACTTGAAATCATGTTCTTCATAGTGTATATGAACTGAACTTTCAAAAGCATTTTACATAGAACTTATTCACATGTTCCCTAAGATAAAATACCATTTAGGCTCTCAGAAGCAGGTCTCAAAATCATTATAGAAAAAGTGTCATAAACCTTGCCATGGATTTTACAGCTGGTGTTATGAAATTATGAATGCCTCCAGATATTTAACTGTTTCATTTATAGCAACTGAAAACAGATACAATTAATGAATGGCACATAATTTTTTTTAGCTTTACTTTAATGAAAAACCATGTAAAATTGTAGCAAAGGACCATGCTCACCACTGTGCCTCCTGAGAAGGCTTATTTACATTAAATTATTTTTGTAATTTCTGTGCTATTCATGGCCCCCTAGCTTCTGAAATAATATCCCACCTGGTCTATTAATGTTGCTAAGAAATCAGTCTGGCCCTTGGAAGCATTTTTGAGTGTTATTCTTGTTCATTTTGTGAAAGTAGGAATAAGAGATCCTCCGGAAAAGGGCTTTATTCCGGAGGATCGCGCCAGTCTAGACGCTTTTTTCCGGCTTTTCCCCAAGCCGGAAAAAAAGCGGCGGACATGTTTATTTAAATCCCGCGGGGGATATTTAAATCCCCCATGGATTTCCCTCTCCTGACTTACCTGCTTTGCATGACTTTTCCGGAATTAGGGGCCAGTCTAGACGTAGCCTTGGAGGCTACATCTACACTGCAAAGTTTTTGCGCAAAAACACGCAGAATGTGCACACTACAAGCATGTTTTTGCACAAGAAAAAGTACTGTAGATTGCCAGAAGACAGGGCTTTTTGCACATGAGTATTCCTCTTTCTCCCTGGCACCCCCTGCTAGTCATTCAGGAATTAGCTGTGCTCCGTATTGGAATGCCCTTTTCTAGCTAGGATATCACTGACTATTTCCTGTTTGTGTGTTAATGGTTCTGCTACCTTACATTAGGACCCACATCCCTCTAAGCCATGGCACCCTCCCCTCTGGATACTGCCCCTGTACCCCCACAGTCTGGGGTCTTCCCCCTCAGAGAACCCTTAAACCCCTACACCCACCTTACTTCAGTGACCCTATTGTCAGTCAGCATTTAGCCCCTGACACAGTTGTAAACTGCTCTCTGAAATGGCCACTCATCATAAGCAAGGGGGTGTGGACCTGCTGCCGCCTTCTACCCTGGCTACCTTAGGACCCTCAGGCCTTGTAGCCTAATCAATCATAGAATACTAGGACTGGAAGGGACCTCGAGAGGTCATCGAGTCCAGTCCCCTGCCCCTATGGCAGGACCAAATACTGTCTAGACTAGCCCTGATAGACATTTATCTAACCTACTCTTAAATATCTCCACAGATGGAGATTCCACAACCTCCCTGGGCAATTTATTCCAGTGTTTGACTACCCTGACAGTTACGAACTTTTTCCTAATGTCCAACCTAAACCTCCCTTGCTGCAGTTTAAGCCCATTGCTTCTTGTTCTATCCTCAGAGTCCAAGATGAACAAGTTTTCAATCCTCATTATGACACCCTTTTAGATAGCTGAAAACTGCTATCATGTTCCCTTCAATCTTCTCTTTTCCAAACTAAACAAACCAATTCTTTCAGCCTTCCTTCATAGATCATGTTCTCTAGACCTTTAATCATTCTTGTTACTCTTCTCTGGACCCTCTCCAATTTCTCCACATCTTTCTTGAAATGCGGTGCCCAGAACTGGACACAATACTCCAACTGAGGCCTAACCAGCACAGAGTAGAGCAGAAGAATGACTTCTCATGTCTTGCTCACAACACACCTGTTAATGCATCCCAGAATCATGTTTGCTTTTTTTGCCACAGAAAAAAAAAGTGTGAAGTCAGGCCAGAGCTCCCCAGTACTGCTCTATCTCAGGAAGCTGCTAGCTTCCCTAACAGCCAGTTCCCACCCACTCCACAGCTGGACAAAGAATGAGTGTTTCCCTCCACTGCTGGAGCTCTTATTTATACAGCCCCAACTGACCCTTAATTACCTTCAGCCTCACCTGTGGCTGCCTACCACTCAGCCTCCCAGGACTTTTAAAATGTGATTCCGTGGGGAAAAATAATCCAAGAATCAAGCAAAGTAAATTACTGGAGATAGGGATTCCTTATTTTAAGGACCAATCAGGAGACAGACAATATGTGTGGTTAAGATGCATGATTAAATTCTGCTTTCCTTATTCCCCATGTAATCTCACAGAAGTCAAGGGCTCACCATTTTAAAATGTTAGAATGAATATTTTGAGGCCTTCAGGGTGTGTTTCTCTCTCTCAACTGTCTTCCTTGGAAGTGTCAACATCTGGCATGGAAATGTCTATGACAATCAGACTGCATCTCTTCCACCTATCACATATTATAATAGATACAATAAAGAGGCTTCATCTGTGGGCTGATAAAACAGGTCTCTATTAGAGCTGATCCTATTTTGAGTCAATGTTGTAGCCCTTGAAAAATTCCATTAAAAATTTTTTTATACATGAATGACCTGGAGGTTAAGTCACTTACCTAAAATTTAGAAAACCCAAATTCAAGTAATTTCTCAGAACCAGGTACAAATCACCAGTCTGCCTCAGTTTCCCACATGCAAGGTGTGTTTCCTGACTACTGTTTTCCCTGAGAGATGGGTATTTTATGTGTGTGGGTGAACAGTTTAGAAAGGCCTCACTTTTTGTTCCAATGTGGAAAAAAAAAACAGATTTTTAAAACTGAATTTTTCTGCAATTTTTTTCCAGGCATCTCTAATCTGTGTCCTCTGTTTTCTGGGAGCAAGGTTAGATCTATGAAAGGAATGTCTATTTCTTTATGATCTTCAAGCAGCCAATTACACTGATGACATGAATAGTACAATATCATGGCCTTCACTGAATTTGTTCTTGAATATGCCAGCAGTGGAACTAACCCTATATGCCTCTGTCTGCTGGCAGTAGTGGAAATGCCTCTCTCTATCTTATGATCTCAGGGATACATTAATCAGCTGAGCTAGCCAGAACTATGGCCTTTATGCGAACTGTCGAGCCATGACTTTTGCAGTCTAACTTAGAAAGTAATGTATTTCCCCAATTTGCATTGCAAACCAATCTGTTTTGGAAAGGAACTCTCAGGCAATCTTCATAGATGCAAAATCTTTATGCAGACTATATTGTCTGCATTATCAAAGTTTCCTACCAGAAATACCAAAGATGAAGTTTCTTGGTTTGACTGATAACTACATTCAGTACTAAAATGTCAATGCTTAGGGGGTAGTCTTTCAGCAAAGGCATTTAAGGACCTTCTCTCATTAGTAGTACAGCTTACCCAGATGGGCAATCATGCTGTGTGTATTTGTTCTCTGCTCTGAATTTATCAAGATAATAGTTATAATCAGTACACACTTGAACTCATAGTACAGGGTTAATGGTGAGCAAAATGATGAGACTGCAACATATACTTATTGTGTGTCAAAAAAATCAGCTATAAAATACTGCAAGAAAATATTCAAAGTGGCTGAAAACAGCAGGACAGCCCCACCCATTCTTTATTCCTGAAATGTAGAAACAACACTATTTATGTCAAGAATTTGTGTATAACATGCAGATGGTTTCATTTCATATTGAGAAGGATGGAAGATGTAATATGAGCTAATAAACTCTCCAAGCTGGGAGTTCTTCAGTTTATTAAGCTCCTCCTGCAATACATCCAGGACCTTTCTGGTAACTGTGGAGGACCACGCACTCTAATCACTCCAGAGAAGAATCTGAATAATTCTAAGCAATTAAGATATATTCCGTCCAATTGGGAACATATAATCAGATTTCCAACTGGTGTAAATCAATGTAGCTTCAGGGAAGCTATGATTATTTTTGTATTTGAGGGTCTGGCCCCTAGAGTTGAAAGGGCCAATATTCTAGGGGAAATAGGCAGAGATGGGTGGAGTAGTAGAGACTGTGCAGAAAAAAGCACTAATAGCAGAGCACTGTTTGTATCATATTGGCTGAGTGCACAACACTAAAATGCAGGCACAAATATTCACAATATTACTATATTACTCACCACTATATTCCCTTTTTGTAACACGGAATCAGTAATGGAAGTGTATCAAATATCTATTTCCTATATCCAGCCACTTGTCATTTTAATGCCATTATTTTTAATTATTAGCCTTTGATTTGAGGAATTCCAGGGAGAACGCCATTAGGAAGGATCTGATGTAAATTGGATTGGCTACACTGTCTTCAGTATAACTGCACCAATTCACAGCAGCTGATGATCTGCCCCGTGAGTCAAATTCTGTATGTAATTGTTGCTGTTCGAATCTGGAGTCACTCCATTTAAATTTATTAAGGCTGCGTCTACACAGCAGAGCTTAACTCGAAATAAGATACGCAAACTGAGATACGTCAATTGCATAGCTTATTTCAAAATAGCTTATTTCACAATAGGGAGTGTCTACACGGCGCTTATTTAGAAATACAGAACTCTTCCTCTAACTTCCCCTACTCCTCATAAAATGAGGGTTACAGGAGCTGGAGTAAAGTCCTCCAGCTTGACAGTATTTCAACATTATGTCAAGATAACTCCCAGCTGTGTAGATGTGGATTAAGTTATTTGGAAATAACGCTAGTTATTTCGAAATAATGTTATCCCGTAGACATGCCCGAAGTGACTCCAGATTGGCATTCTTCAGAAAGCAGAGTTAGACCTACTATATTTTGGGGGTAATGGTTTTACCTGCCATGGGGGGAAAAAGTTAATCTTTTGTTGACCTTCCTTTTTGGTATGAGAGTTATTTTAATGTTGTAATGGATATGAATAGAAAAAAATGGCTTTGCTTGATATGTATGACCACTGACACTGCATTGGAGCAGAGGGATGACAAATAGAAATGGATTTTATGTATATGTTTTCATCTACAGAATAGAGACAATTAGTATGGTGATTTCAGCACCTGCTTTTTTTTTTTTTTTTTTTTTTTAAAGAGACTTCTACTGGACTAAAATCTGCTGTTTCCCTGGAAACAAAATTACATGCCATTCAACTCCTTGAAGTTAGAGGAAGAATCTGTTTTCTCATTCACCCTGCATATTGACTCGGAGTCAAAAATGAGTCTCTGGGCTCTGACATAAAGGGTTTAAACGAGAAAATACATCAAAATATTGAAATAGAAATATGATTTTCTAAAGTTCCAGAAGGGGTTTTAATTAAAAGAATATAGTAATTTGAGAACTATAAAAATCATAATTTTCTACTTATCCAACACATTCTCAAAAACATGGATAGACAGTAATCCTCTTAACCACAGAAAAATCTGGTCCTGTGGTAAAAGAATTGGACTGGGGCTCAAAGAGATCTAGCTTCAATGTCTGTCTCTATCAAACACTGCCGATATATGACTTCTAAGTCTCTTGACCTCTCTGAGCCTCAGCTTTCCATCTGTAAAATAGGATAACAATACTTCATTTCTTCTCTCCTTTTGTCAGACTCTTCTAATAAATTTTGGAGGCAGGGGATATTCTCTTTACAGTTTGAGAACATATAGCATCTGATCTCATTGAGGCCACTAGATGTTGTTATAATATGGGCAGAAGCAACAAATGCACATGTGCACACATTGTTGGTGTGTATTGGGAGGTCAGAGCACAGAAGTTTGTGAGATTTTGGGGTGAGTAGCTCATTGCATGCATGTACATTTATTTTGAATTGCTACACTGTTTTATTCATGTTACTTTTTTCTTTTTCAGACAAGTGGCCTTATTCTTCTTTAAAGGCCTGACAACGTTTGTACAATGATCAAGTGATTAATGCATACTGATAAAACTGTTCAGAAGCATACATTTTTCAATGACTTTTTACTTTCTTATTTGACTAGCAAAATATGGAAGCCCAGCCCATTTTGATTTGTTTTCACTGTTACTATTTCTCATAAGTGTTAAATGTTACACTTTGATTAAAAATCATTTTGTGATGTACTGTGTTGAGCCTGTTATTTATGGAGTGCTCCACACAAAGTAGTACTCAGATGCTCTCAGGCTTGCCAGACCCTAGCTAGAGGGATAGCTGGAGACAACATACAGAAGTTTGGCTGGTACTTTGATTCTCCATTTCAAATGCCATGTCTGGGCACATATGCAGACTCTGTGCTCAGAACCTGGAGGTGTCCTTCTCCAAATTTTCAAACAACCTCGTAGGCCTACTTTCAAAAGCCTTATGTAGAACTGTTTCATGAAAATTTGACATAAGTATGGAGCAGAAATTGAACACTTGCCTTAACTTTTAGGCTTGTCAACTGTCCAATCACAAAACCCAAAAGCACTTGCCCACCTCCTTCCTGAGGCCATGCCTCAACCCCACCTCTTGTCCAAACCTCCACTCCTGCTCACTCCATTCCCCCTCCATCTTCCATTCACTCTTGCTCATCCTCAGCAGACATGTCAAAGGTTTGGGGGCGGGCTCTGGGAATGTGTTACATCCTAGAGGTGGTTTGAAGTATGGGCTGTGGCTTGGCAGAACTTCTGACCTGATTCCCAGTCAGTGGCAGGCAAGCTTCTACCTTCCCTGGCCCACTGCTACTGCTGGAAGCCTTCAGCATATCCCTACAGCTGTGCAGCTCCTGTTGACCACAATTCCTGGTTAACGGGAGCTGCGGAATCAGTGCTTGAGGCAGGGGCATGCACAGAGACCCCTGCCCTCCTCCAGGGGTTCCAGGAATGTGCCAGACACTTTTAGGAGTAGCACTGCACTCAAGTGGGCATGGAGCCTGTGTTAGCCTTGTTGCACCATCAGACTTTAAGGCTGTGTTTACACTGGAGCGATCTTGTGCAAAAGTGGCCGCTCTTGTGCAAAAACTTGCTGCCTGTCTACACTGGCCACGTGTTCTTGCACAAATAAACTGACGTTCTAATATATGAAATCAGGGCTTCTGGCACCAGAACTCTGATGCTGCCACTCAGGAATAAGCCCTCTTGCCCAAGAACTCTTCCAGAAGAGGCCAGTGTAGACAGGCAACATGAATTTCTTGTGCAAGAAAGCCCTCTGGTTAAAATGGCCATCAGAGCTTTCTTGTGCAAGAGAGCGTCTACACTGGCAAGGATGCTCTTGCACAAAAGCACATCTCTTGTGCAAAAGCACATGCCAGTGTAGACGTTCTCTTCTGGAAGAGTTTTTGCAGAAGAACTCTTCTGCAAAAGAGTTTTTGCGTGAGAACATGCCAGTGTAGACGTAGCCTGAGTGGTTTAAAATCCCTCCAATGGCTTTGGTAGCCTTTGGAAGATTAAGCCCAATTACAAGACACCGCTAGTGAAACTGGGAGAGTTGGAAACCCCTATCAAAATCCTGACATTGTCAAGACCAGCAGATTGCAAGGTAATAACCTCAGCAGGGAAGGTAATGATGTTTAGTACAATTGGTGTAGTTGCTGCAGTAATATGTGTCTTATTTATATGTGCATGCACAGATTCCCCTTCTATCAGATGACTGCTTCTGTATCGCTTCTGCTGTGACAAAGATCAACAGAAAGAAAAAGACAAACAAGTGGGGGGAAGGGGAAGCCACAGAGAAATCTGTCCACCAAGGGGCTTCTAGGATTGCCAAACCCCCTGGACTGGTTGAGTTTCCTGCAATCAAGCTTGATCTCCTGGAGGCTACTGAAGCCAATCCAGGAGATTTTAGGCTGCTAAAATTACAGACACATTTTGTGGCAAGTCACTAAAGGGATATTGGTTAGGTATAGATTTTTAATGTACATTCTTACTTTGTTACTAACTATTGAGATAAATTAAAATAGAGAGATACACACACAGTCAGGGCTTTGGGGCTCTCTCTCAGTTCTGGGAGGAGAGTGGAGTCTAGTGGGTTATAGCAAGGGCAGATACATCTGGGTTCTGTAGAATAATATCAGAATGACCACACTCAGTCAGTCCAATGGTTCTTCTAGCCCAGTATCCTGTCTTCCAACAAATGGCTATCATCAGGTGCTTCAGTAAGAATTAACAGAAGAGGCTGTCATCAAGTGATCCATCCCATGTTAAACATTCCCAGGCTCCAGCAAACAGATGCTAATGACACCACCTCTGCCCATCCTGCCTAATGGGCCCTAATAAACCTATCCTTGAAATTATTTAATTCTTATTGAGACACTATTATAGTTTGGGCCTTTCCATCATCTCCTGGCAAAGCATTCCACAAGTTGACTACAAAGAAATAATTTCCTTTGTTTTAAATCTGCTGCCTGTAAATTAAATGGACTGATCTTGTTTTATACTAAAGGAGTAAATAACATTTCCTTATTTGATTTTTCCACACCATTCATAATTTTCTAGACCTTTAATATATCCCGCACCTTTCAGTCACTTCATTTTCAACCTGAAAAGGCCCAGACTTTTTAATATCTCATCTGGAAGCTGTTCCTTACTCCTAATCACTTCTATTGACCTTCTCTGTACCTTTTCCAAAACCAATATATGTTTTAGATAGGGTGACTGTATCTGCATGCAGTATTTAAGATGTCGACATGCTATGCCTTTATATAAAGTCAACATCACATTTTCTGTCTGATAATCTATTCCTTTCCTTATGAATCTCCATATTTTGTTAGCTTTTTAGATTGCTACTGCACATTGAGCAGATGTTTTCAGGGAACTATCTGCACGGATTCCAAGATTTTCCATGAATGGTAGCCGCTAGTTTAGATCCCTCTCTTTTTGTGTATAATAGTTGATATTTTTCCATATGCATTACTTCATATTTATCAACATTGAATTCCATCTGTCATTGTATTTTTGTGATCTAATAATGATCCTTCAGTTACTTAAATGAAGAAGTTTGAGGGTTAGCCCAGTTAGTTTGTAACAGTAAAAACTTAAAACACGACAAATAGTCTGGTAGCACTTTAAAGACTAACTAAACATGTAAATGGTATCATCAAAGGCTTTGAATGACAAAGTATTTTGTTATCTTAATCATTCTGTTTACAAACAAACTCTCAACCCCAAAGGGAAAGCTGGGAGCAGCACAAGCTCTGTTGCAGTTAAGAGCTATGCCTGGAGTTGGACATGCACTTTAAGCAAACCTCAAGTATGAAATTCAAGGGTTCAAACTTTGGGCGGGGGGTGGCTACAGACTCCCTAGCTCTCTAAATGGTACCTCTGCCAATGGGAGCTGTGAGGACAGTGCCTGCAGGCAGGGGCACATGCACAAAGCTGCCTGACCACCTCTGAGCCTAGGAGTTGGATATACCCACTGCTTTCTGCAAGCTACCCTAGATACACAACCATAAGCCTGCACCTAAACCCCTACCCTTCCCTATCCTGCACCACATACCTCTTAGCCACAGCCTGGAGCCCCACTCTTGCACCTGAATTTCCTCTTAAAGTCTGTGCCCCAACCCCCTGCTCCAGGCTCCTCCCAAACTTGAAATCCCCCAGTCTGCATTCCCTCCCAAACTCCAACCCAACCTCGTGAAAGTAAGTGAGCCTGGAGAAGAGTGAGTAGTGGAATGAGGTATAATGGGGCAAGGATGTTTGAGTTTGTATAACTGGACAGTTGGCAGTCCTAAGCATTTCTGACAATGTTCTCAAGGGATGAAACTCCTTTTATCTGTGGAGATAAAGGTGGGGAATAACCCTTAATATTCTTCCCTTCATTGTTAAGGTGTTTGCCTAGCTATTGGCTTGCCCAGCCAGCAGAACAGCAGTGCAATGGTCTTCTTTTGTTGGTGGAAAGTGAAGCAGAGAAGAAGATTGTGACACCAGCTTTGCTGCAAGCAAAAAGAATAGATGTTAGGCCTAATGGGGGGGGGGGAGGAATAAAAATGTAATCTAGTAACAGAAGTAAAGGACTAAGAAAGATGAAAGCATGAATAATTTAAGTGAAAGCGGGAAAGGAAATACAGAGTCTTAACCAGGCAAAATAATAAACAGAATTACAAAACATTATGGTATTTGCATTGGTTACATTTAATGTCTATGATGGACAGTTCCTCAGAGATAGACAAGTAGATTCAGAAATCTGGAGTCAAAACGATAGAGCGACAAGCAACTCTTTGGCCATACCATTTAAGTGAAAGGGTAAATTATGTTATAATTCCTTGCCCAGAAAGCTACAGCTGGAAAAGATGAAGAATCCCTGAAATAGTTCTCACTACTTTTCTCCAAAAATAAATGTGATAATGAGGTACTTGTCATCACAGCTAACATTTAGGCAAGAACAACCATTTGCAGGTGGGACACTCACTAATTTTGTGTGCCAGATTAAAACTACCAGTACTAACTTGAGTTGGCTTGCTTAGTTTGTGAGATCAAAATGGACAACAGCATTAATCGAGCTGAAGTGAAAAGTTTTCAGTGGGTCAAAGCTTATATTGAACATTGGACACGACATGGAACAGCCAAGTCTCAGGATCTAAGCATAGAAAGCAATGCAAAACCGTTGTGTAAACTTAAAAAGGCTCAGTCTCAGCAAGCCAATTCTCCAGAAATTAAGTTAGCTTAACCTCCCACTCCTAAACAAAACCACCACACTTCCAGAATTTTGCATTTCTACCATGGGGCTACATCTACACTGGCAGCTTCTTGTGCAAGAACTGTTTTGCAGAAAAAAAGTCTTCCACAAGAGCGCATCTACACTGGCATGTGCTTTTGCACAAGAGCTGTGCTTTCGCGGAAGAGCATCTATGGCAGTGTAGATGCTCTCTTGCACAAGAAAGCTCTGAGAGCCATTTTGAATAGCCGCCTTGAATATTTTAAATAGAAAGGCGGGGTAAAATATTTAAATAAATAAATAAATTTAGGCATAGCGGTTTCTTGCACAAGAAATTCATGTTGCCTGTCTACACTGCCCTCTTGCACAAGAGCTCTTGCGCAAGAGGTCTTATTCCTCGTGTGGAGAGGAATAACTCTTCTGGAAGAAGCCCTGTTTTCCAACACTAGACTGTAAATTTACTTGCACAAGAACACGCGTGCAGTGTAGACACCCAGGAAGTTTTTGCACAAGAATAGCTGTTCTTGTGCAAGAAGCCACCAGTGTAGATGTAGCCTCACGAGTGTTTGGAAAGGCATATCACCCATGCCACAATACCCATTCTAATTGTGCTATTCCAAAATTCACAGGAATCACATCTAAGACAGGAAAAAAAATCAACTCATTAGCCACTGTGGATGATGCAGGTGTTCATCCAAAGCATGAGATCGCCAGGCGCTGATTGTGCACATTGTCAGGTTGAAACTCAGCTAGCACATCTACTAATCCAAAGAGGCAGGCACATCACACCACTATTTTCTGAACGAAAGTCTGCAGGCCCATCTCCAAAATGTAAACTAACCCTGAGAAAGTGAGTGGGATTAGGACAAATTTGAGCCTCTTACACTCACCTGTCCCACCATTATGACATCCTCTAGTTGCGAAACACCTTTCCAGTTGAAATCAGAGTTTAACTCTGACCATGCAAGACTTTAACTCCTTGATAGGGGCTTTTGCCCAGCAGTGACATTATTCCAGAGTCAGGACCAAAAAATCAGAGTCAGTTAAAAAAAAATTACTTAAAAAAAAAATTGACAAGCACACTAAGAAGAAGGAAGAGGATATAAATAGTGGCTGTCTCTGGAAGTATTTAGAACTCTTCCTGCTATTTTTAACTATTACATGGGAATTTTGTATCTTTTGTGTGAGCTACAGTTCACTTCAAGCCCTCCAATGAGAAGAGTAATGAAGACCCACCTCCAGGAAAGCAGCTGGACCCGCAGAATTTAGTTTCTGAGGATAGTCAGCAACGATTGCTCTGAGTCACTCCCCCCTCAATTCCAACGTGGAACTAAAGGGATCAAAAATAATTAACTTTATAAAGACTTCTGCTAAAGAAACAAATAATGATAGTTTAACTTTTATAACATGAATATTTCATAATCCACACACATTATAGCCAGATACACAAACTGAATTAAAAATTGATACAACTCATCTGGAAAGTTCAGTCTCCACAGAAACACACAGAGATGAAACCCTGAGTTCCCAAAAAGTTATGTTAAATTCACCTTAATCTTTGATTCTGAAGTCTACAGGGTGTTACAGTAAAAAACAACATCTTCCCTCCACTCATTTGTACAGGTTAAACCTCTGTAGTCCAGCACCCTCAGGACCTGACCAGTGTTGAACCAAAGAATTTTCTGAACCATGAGAGATCAATACTGTGTAGCAACATTACCAACATTTCCACTACTTACAGGCCTGCTACAAGACATTTCTTGCGCAAAAAGCTTTTTTCGGAAGAGATCTTCTAAAAAAAACAAACAACAACTTCTTAGCACATCCACACACAATAGCGCATTAAAAAAAGATATATGCTCTTGCGCAAGAGAGCGTCCAGACTGACTGGACAGTTTCTCGCATAAAAGGTCACCCAGAATCACTTCAGGCAGGGATTTAGGCCATCAGTTGCTTCTGAGCGCTGGTGCTGGAGCCTTGCAGAGACATGAACTTAAAGGGACCTCTCTGGACAGCAATTTCTCTGCTTCTGCTGCATGCTTGCTACCTCTCTAAGGGACAGCAAAGCTTTAGCAATGCCTGCTGTGGTTGTCATGTTCTTTTGTGGATGCCACAGCTTTTTCCCTTCAGCCATGGAGCCGGAGCTGCCCCAGGCATGCATTGGCCCCACATGGTGATGCTGCAGTTTTTGCAGCACTTTTGCCAGCTGCCTACCTGGTCCTGCATGACCTGGACCCCTGAGCTTATTCGGGGGACCCACTCCATGGCTGCTCCACTCTAGCAACCGCACCCCACAGTGGGAAGGCATTTGTGGAGGCTCGACACCAGTTCAGACTGGTAAGACCAGTTGGTCCTGGAGCAGTGGGACAGCCAATAGTGGTTTCAAAACTTCCGCATGCGGAAGGCCACCTTTTTGGAGCTGTGTGCTTGGCTCGCCTCTGGCCCCTGCAGTTGCAACACCCACCTGTGGCCTGCCATCCTCCTGGAGAATTATGTCACAATAGCCCTCTGGAAGCTTGCTAGCCCAACAGCTACCGGTTGGTGGGCAAACAGTTCAGCATGGACAAGTCCACCATCAGGGCCCTCCTCATGGAGGTAAGGCACTCTCAGGCTGCAATCCCTACAGGGGATGTGGGAGAGTGTTGCATAAGGGGGACCCTCGGGAAAGGAAGGCTGGAGGCGTGTGGTGGAGTGGAGGGTCCCTGGGGGCTTGTGCCATCCTGCCCTGCTGTGGGAGGAGGGGGAGGGGGAAGAATAGCCTTATAGGAGATGGCTCCTAGGGTGTTGGGGGGGGGGGGCAGGGGAATAGGGTGAGTCCTCCCAAGGGCTCAAGCACCCCCTCTCTCATTCTTTGTTTTGTGTGTTTGTCTCCTTCTGGTGGTGAGGGCCATCAACTTGATCCTGCTGTGGAAGGTCATCCATGGCAGAGACCTGGACATGACTGTGGCTGGATTTGCTTCCCTGGGGTTCCCAAGCTGGGGGGTGGAGGGAGCCATTGATAGGACCCACATCCCACTCCCCCACACTGGAGCATTGAGCAGCCCAGTACATCACTCAAAAGGGCTACTTTTCAATGGTGTTGCAGGCCCTGCTTGACCACAGGGAACACTTTACAGACATTTGTAGGGTGATTGGGCTGGGCACACGATGCCCGAGTCTTCAGGAACTCTAGCCTGTACTGCAAGCTGGAGGTGGGCACATTCTTCCCCTGCTATGAACTTGCTGTTGGGGATGTGCACATGGCACTGTGCATCGTGGGGGATACAAACTACCCCCAGATGCCATGGCCAATTCAACCCTACACCGGGCACCTGCATCCCAGAAGGGACCAATTCAATGCCTACCTGAACCGGGCCTGGATTCAGGTGGAGTGCGCCTTTGGCCACCTCAAGGCACATTTCCAATGCCTGCTGACCTGCCTCAGGAAGCATGACATCCAAGGTGGTGGCAGCATGTTGTCCTGTGGGGTGGGGGTGGGCGGGCAGATGCTGGCCACAAGGGGCGAGACTTCCTGCAGCCATGGACAGCTGCCACCCACCAGGACTATTAGGCTGGGGTGTGCATCCGGGAGGTCCTGAGTGAGAGGGTCTCTCCAGGACCCCAGTAACTCCCCAGTGCCTCCTCCCTAGGGGCCCTAGACCTTCTCCACCACCCTTTGCCCTTTCAATAAAAACACCTGTTTTGTTTTCAAAAAAATGTAGTCTGTATTAATGAAACATTCTGAATAGGTGAGCAGGGGGCGCATAACTGGGAGGGGGAGAAGGGGTGGCTCTATGTGCCACCTTGGGTGTGGGGACCTTGTCAGGCTTGGGTGGGTCCATGGAGCACAGGAGAGGGGCTGGAGTGGGGTCAGGGTTGGCACAGGGAGGGCCCTAGGTATCACTTGGGGAGGTAGGAACATGCCTCACAGGGGCCCTAATGTGCCCAGAAGACCATGCTGCCCATTCCTCTCTCCACGGCCCATCCCCTCATGGACAGCAGAAGAGCTGGGAGCAGCCTGGGCTTCCCTGGGGTCCACACACACAGGTGTAACTGGCAATGCTGTTTGTGGGAGTGGCTGCTGCCTCACATGTGCAGGTACGCCTGTGTACTAGGTACAGCTCTCCTTGGTCTGTGTGGGGTTGGGCCTGCGCGTTTGTGGCTAGTCTGCTTTGAGCCATGGTGCCCCCCCTGCATGGCCTCCCCTGAGCATGGGAGCAGGATCCCACCCATGCTCAGGGGCTGCCTGCTGTGCCTACATGCCGCATAGTAATGTGGCACATGGTTGCACATGCATGAACTGCAGCACAATGTCCGGGCAGAGCATCCCAAGCGACACTTGCCCCCCCTCCCCCTGTGCACATGCCTCTCCCGCCCTGTGTGTGAGACAAAGTGAAACTACTCACCTGAAGATCCCTCCAGGCGTCCGAAGCAGCCTGGGAGACGTCCTGCCTCACAGGCACTGGCTCAAGGGAGAGGGTCCTGGTGCCCGTCTCCTCCTCTGCCGCCGCTGGCTGGCTCTCCTGCTCCTCCTCCACGGAGACGTCTGGCTGGGTGATCAATGGCCATTTTTCCAACAAAACTGTTGTGTAGATATACCTTTAGTGGTAAATTAAAGCTAAAAAACAGCACAGAACATGTGGAGCCAGGACTAGGGACTAAACAAACTTTCTGTGACCATGGCAAACTTGGCCACACCCATGATAAGTGGACACCTGGGCTATCAAAAATCATGCCAGACCACAATATTGCAGAGAGAGATTCAGCTGGAATCCATGCAGACTCTTTCTGGGGGGATTTTGCAACTGCAGACACTACTATGCTCCAGAGGCCAGGGAAACAGAGGGAGAAACAATCTGATGCTGAGTCCCACTGACACCACCTTCTTCCTTCAGGACATGCTTGGAACTGCAGCTGCTGTGAACCCCTCGATTCTTTCACCCCCATCCTCCTTCAGAGATTTTTCTTCTGTTTGTGGGGTGCACTCAGCTAGGCCCAGTGGCCCCTTGTGCCAGCCAGCATCTCTGCAGCCTATTACTGTGGGAAAAAACAGGAAAGTCTGTACACACATTTATTTCTGAAAAATTCTGCACTGCACAGTCTCCTAAAAGTAACAGCTTTTAGCCACCTCTGCTGAAGTCACAGTTTAATCAGTTAGCTGACTGATTAATGAACCACTCAATTAAGCATAGATTTAAAAAGTAACCACAACCACTAACAAAAAACCTGTCACAAGATAATACAAAACCAAGACTAGCAAGATATGACTCTGTCCCCATTATCACATTGAAAGAAAAGCTGACTCCTCATGTTAGCTGACACTAACTAAAATAGCTTAGGAAGTGTTGTGGGGTTATACACTTGTTCCCCTCTGAGGGGAAGCTGTCACGTTCCTAGGACCACGATCAACTCTGTAGTTATACACTTGTGCCATTCTACCTGGGGCAGTGCAGCTTAATGGCCAGAATCTATAGTAAACATCCCCTCTCACCAGGGGAGTGCGGCCTAGCAGCCAGAGTCTATAGTACATGGCTGCCGGCCCCTCAGCCCAGGGTTGAAGAAGGTGGCAGGGGGACCCAGACCCTCCTTACTCCACTGGGTCCCAACCCAGGGCCTTACTAGCAGTGGCAGTCTACTGCTCCCTTTCAGCAGGGAATCCCACCACAACACATTGAAAACCACAGGATACAATCTCCCACCCTGGGCTACTTCCTGCCAGTCTCCACAGGCCTCTTGCCAGGGTCCTTCTGCCATATCCTCTGCTGCAGC
This sequence comes from Pelodiscus sinensis, assembly GCF_052426305.1. Taxonomy (NCBI): domain Eukaryota; kingdom Metazoa; phylum Chordata; order Testudines; family Trionychidae; genus Pelodiscus; species Pelodiscus sinensis. Next base: position 54,092,457 of record NC_143055.1, on the reverse strand, counting down.
GCTGGTATCTCACCGCTTGGTTTCCAGAGCTGGTCCCTCTGGCAGTTTACCTGCAGGCACTCTGGTGAATCTTCCTACCTTCTGGCTACATCTACACTGGCAGCTTCTTGCGCAAGAACTCTTTTGTGAAAGAGCTCTTGTGCAAAAACTCTTCCAGAAGAGAGCATCTACACTGGCATGTGCTTTTGCGCAAGAGCATCCATGCCAGTGTAGACACTCTCTTGCGCAAGAAAGCTCTGATGGCCATTTTAACCATAGGGCTTTCTTGTGCAAGAAATTCATGTTGCCTGTCTACACTGGCCTCTTGTGCAAGAATAGTTGTGCAAAAGGGCTTATTCCTGAGCAGGAGCATCAGAGTTCTGGCGTAAGAAGCCCTGATTTCTTACATTAGAATGTCAGTGTACTTGCGCAAGAACATACGGCTAGTATAGACAGGCAGCAAGTTTTTGCACAAGAGTGGCCACATTTGCACAAGATCGTGCCAGCGTAACCACAGCCTCTCAGTAGCCAGCCCAGACTGCACCTCTCTCCAGGCTTTTTTACTTGGGCAGCAGCCTGAACATGCCCAGCAGTCCTGCAAGGGCAGGACTTCTTCCACCAGGTGAACCTAGTTAGGCTCAGCTTTCCCAGTGGGTGGAAGCGCTGGTACACCCTGTCACAGGAAGGAACAATAATTACTTCTATTTTAATTCTATACTTTGAATCTCATTTGATTTTGGCCAGTTTCCCCTTTGTATAATTAACATAGCCTATGCTTCCCTGTTGGAGGGTAAGTATATCACTAATCTGCCACACCATGCTTCAGCATTTGAGAAAACAGCCTGCTTTCTGTAAAGTAACTGCCCTGGGCTGCTTGCCTCATGGAGTCTGACTCCAGCAACAGGGAGTTTGTTACCCAAAACTACCACACCCAAATCCAGAAGCTTCTGGATGTGAAGTGCTAAATCTGCCTTGGAACAATGAGCAAGACACAACTCACTCTTACTCCACAGTGGGCTCTTAAAAAGTATGTGGCACATATGTGTTAGACACAATAGGCACCTGCGTTACATTTTTATATTAAAAGGTTTGTCTTATTAAAGTACTTAAACTTTGTTTTTCAATAAGCACAACAATTTTCAGGTAGGACACTGACCTAGATTTGTCAAGCAAAAAGGGAAGCTGACTATATTAACTTTGTGGAAGCAACTCACATCTACCTGATTGGAAAACAACTTATGACTTGCCATCGCTACAAAATTCAGAAAACTGAAGTGAAAGAAAAAATAACTCTCTCCAAATACAGTAAACAGCAGTATTGAGAAGATGTACGTGTGAGGGGATTGCACAAAAAGTGAACCTGAGAGGAAGACATCAAAAGACAAAGTGAAGAAGCTGGATGAAGCTGAGATAAATCAGAATCAAGACTTTTAGAAATTGTAGCCTGAAAATAAAGTGCTTGAGAGAAGTCAGAAAAGCAGAGAAAAAAGTGATGACTCAAAAGAAGAGTAAAGAGATGTTAAAACATTTAGAGACAGAGAGCAAATACAGACTTGGTTGCGCACACACACACACAAAATAGTAGCCATTGGAGGCATTCTTGATGTCCATTAATAGTACAACAGAAAGATAGAAAGAACCAGAAAGATAACTACATCATCTTGCCTTCCACTCAGGGTTGTTCAAGGACACCAGAAAAGAAAACATGGAAGTTCTTGATGGAAGAAAAAAATTATACAGAATTGCTGAAAATCCAGCATGTGTGATGATAAAAGGCCTTTAGAGCACTTCATAGCATTCAGCTAGAAATCTTGGAAAATCATTATTTCTTTAGCACCACTGCAGATAAAAGAGGATAAGGAGGCTCTTGAATGTGACCCAGTAAGAAAAACAAGACTACTGAAGAAGGACTTGGAAGACTAATGGTAACAATACCTTATGCATGACCAATTTCTGTATATTTTTCATTAACCCTTAGTAAGTCTGTAAAGAATTTGAGGAGCAATGGAAGCTTGTATCTCATTAAGACCACTACATTTGTAAGCTAATATGGTAATCTCAGACCTGCTGGTAGCAAAGTTTAGAGCAAGAGCCATTTGGCTGCACAGCCTGTTAGCAGGGTCAGTTCTGTGTGCTCCTGAATTTTCCTTCTACAAGACAGCACATGTTTCAGGATTCCCAACAGAAATTAAAATCAGGGGGTGCTGCAAAGGTTCCACCTGCTAGGAAATCTATAGCTAGATGAAGTTTAATAGTTACTCATTTGTGTTCATAGGATAAAGGTAGAGTGAAGTGAAGTTTAGGAAGAAAAAATGAATCAATGTATCAAGGTTCTCGGAATTATGTATTTTCCAGCTTGACTTTGATGACCCTCACTATTCTCACTTGGTTTATATGTTGAAAATCTGCTCGGTTTAATATGGGGCTAATTGTTATAATACTTCTGACAAATCTGTAAAGAAATCAGAACTTTGGCTGCAAGTGAGGGAAGTGACGATATGAAAATTAAGAGAAGTCCATCTGTAAATGTATTTATTTCTGAACTCTGAGGGCCTGATTCTCATGTACCTTAAGTTACAATGTATTTCACACAATCTTGAGATGTCTTTTCACTGGTAAGGGCATTCATATAAATGAGAATTGGGCATTGAATCTGTGATTGTAGTTCTATTATGTCCCCGTGAAAAAACTTGTGATAACTAGCAAAGCCCTAAACCACAGCACAATATGAAAACCAATGAAGTCCAAGAGGCTTTGCTGACATACAGCTCATTGCTGATTCACAATATAATATGGTAAACAGACAATTAAAGCACAATTTTATTTGTCTTCTATCATCTTTTTAGTTAGGCCTTTTTAACTAATATGTCTCATAGCTTTGCAGTTTGGCAGATGACTGACGTGTGCAGTTATTTTTTATTCTATAGCCATGCTGTTTCTTTCCTAAGTCCCTGATTCTACAAGATACTTAAGGATGATAGGACTGTTCAAATATTTAAAGTTACTCATGATTAAGTTTCTTTTGGAATGTGGGTCTAGTTTTATAGTTCATTCTGCAAAAGAAAGGGCTATGGGGTTAAGCCCTATATTTATATATTGAATTACTTGAAATTTTTAAAAAAAGCATTATTACCACTGTTCAGCTAATAGAAGTAACATAAGTTATTCAATTATAATACCTTTAAAAAATTTTTTAAATGTTCTCAACCCTTAAAATTGGAACTTCACTTGAATCATGGCTGAAATGTTGCCTGCCCAGTACACAATACTGTGCAATTTTACAATAATTGCTTATACTTTAATTTGCTCCAGCTATGGGAAATGACACTTTCAAAGATATCAATGAGAGATTGAAAATAGCTTGGATAATACAGTTATTCCTGTTCAATACCCATTCAGATATGAACAGAGGAATTTAAATGGTTAAGTATTTTACAAGTAGTCTTCATATGATAATGAATTTCGAAAAAAGCAGTTTAAAGATTCAGTCCTTCAAAATCTTACTTCAGCAGAATTACTCACAGAGTATAAAGTTAAGAACATGGACAAGTCTTTCCAGGATAGTATCCTAAGAAATAAACTACTGTATATTGTTTCTCCTTGTTCCTCTATAGTCTAGAAGGATAGCTTATTGTCTAGATGTACTAGACTGCAGTTATCCAGAGGGTTGCTCTAATAAGTATGTAACCCTTCTGCCAGGTAGTGCCGGCAGCAGCCAGGGCCAGGTTCAATATCTAGGGGTACCTCTTCATCCATCTCACACACAACCGGCTTGAGCTCCCACCCAGTAGCCTGGGAAATTCACACACCCCTGGGTGCCTCTGAGAGGCAATGCTTCCCCACTCACAAGCACAGAGTCTGTGTGTAGATGAGAAACTTTTAATGAAAGAGGGAGAGAGGTCACATGGCATTAGTTACCACGAACAGAGTTCATAATGCCCCATGAGTAATCATCCCAGGTCAAATGGATCAAACAATGTCCTTTGCCAACAATGTAAGGATTCCATTCACTTACCCAAACTTTCCCTGTACGCTGCTTCAAATGTCCCACTTACAGCTCTGTCCAGTCATTGCGGACTCCAACACATCACCCTGATGTCTCCACTCATTGAGCCTGAGGCCAGGCCACCTTTGTGCTACTCCTGTGATCGGCTTGCTCCTCCAGCCACTTCTTCAGCTGGTCGCCTGCCATTGCTCCTACTGACCTCCTGCCGGTCATTCCCACAAGCTGCTCTGCTGGCCACCAGCCGTTGCTTCTACCAGTCGCCCACCGGTCACTCTGCTGGCTGCAATGGGTCTGGCTCCAGGCCAAACCAGTGACTTCAGCTCTTAGTGATTTCAACTCTTTAGCCACCACCCACTCTGGTCAAAAGATTCCAGCTTCCACTAGAATAACAAAATGACTCCTGATGGAGTTTGCTTTAGGCCTATCCATAAAACACATGATATTGTGGGAAAAGGGAGACAACTTGAACTTTAGCTTTGGCCCTCAGCTCAGTTCTGGAAGGGGAAGGCTTGTTTATCTGAGACCCCTTACAATGATGGTGTATCTCCTGCAAGCACTGGTATCATATTTTACAGTTCCCACATTTAGGGGTAGCATGGTTTGTGACTCCACAACAGCCCAAATTAGTTACAATACATCACATTCCATTCTAACAACCAATACTCTATCAGCCCTGGATGAATTGGATTTATATAACCACACCTTGACTTCCTTCCCCATCCCAGCATGAGCTGTATTTACATACCAACAGTTAATTATCTTGCAGGGCTAAACAACTTCAGCTGGCTGCATTGCAAGCCATCCTTCAGACCCCTGGCTTACAAGTACATTGTTATTTTAACGGTGTATATCAACCAATCATTTAAGCTAAACAAATTAGTTTAAGGTTTCTATTTCTGAAAAGAATTTTGAGTAGTTGAGGCCAAAGCTGAAAAGAGTGAAAGCCAGTAATTGTTAAGACAACTCCCTGGCTGCAGTGTGACACTTATACACTTACATTTTGTGCTTCCTATTAGGTTTTTACAAGCTGAAACACTACAACTCACTTCATGCAATATTGGACCTAGCAACACCACATTTCCCCCTGATAAGAGCAAACCCAATTTTACAACAGTAATAACACAATAACTTGTTGCTGTATTAATAACCCCTAATTAAATAGTTATCGAATACATTAATGTTAACACAAAGTGACTATGGAACTATAATTAGAATTCTGTTTATAACTGAGGTCTAATCCCTTTTCTTTAATGATTACATAATGTAGTCTCTAGTGCAGGAATGGGCAACCTAAGCTAGTGAGTGTGCCAAATGAGTGCGCCCCTTCATCATTGTCATCAAAATAGTTTTCCAGGATAGGGTAATTTTGCTAATTGTGCTTACTTGCATACCTGGAATTTGCAAGGTGTGCCATTTAAACTGCAGCAGCACTTTGATTGGATGCAGAGAGAGCACAGGGCTCTCACACTCAATGTTGTGTGTAATCAGTATGCACCTTAGCTCACCTGTCCTTGTTTTGCATGTGTATTACTTTAGTAATACTGGTAAGATAAAAGCTATGCAGATAGAAACCAGAGGAGTCTGGCAACCCTGCACATGGGCAATAGTAAAAATGTTTCATGGGCCACACATAGAACCTCGATGTGGCCTGTGAGCTGCAGATTGCCCACCAATGTTCTTATCCATACAAACAGCTGGCTGATTCTGATAGCACATCTGACAGGCCCAATAGCATTCAAAACCTGAACATCTGACAGCTTGCATGTGTAAGGCCTTTATGCATTAAAAGGCTCAGATACAGGTAAGCAACCAAACACAAGAATGTAGGTCATTAAGCAGCACATTAGGCAGAAGCTTGGTTCAGTAAGTGGCACATGTCCAGAGTGGTGCAAGTAAATCAATCCAGATAGTGTAGAAACAGCTGAGTCAGTGTCCAACATTAATTCCACTATGAGGATCAAGGGAAATTCATTAAATCCAACACTGGACATCATTGGGTCTGTGACTTTTTTATATGCATTTCCCTAGTAATTTTTAACACTATTGTTTTAGTCCGTCTGTAGTGGCTGCATGAGTTGGACTATATCTGCTGCATCTGGGCTCATTATTTTTGCCTCCTACTATAGCTGACTCGATAGGATTGGCAATGGGTATGGCTTTCCATAATGTCAGGTCCAATTCAAATAGTAAGCATTCTCTTATAATGAGCACAGCATTTTTTTTTCTCATGAGCTGATCTTGTATAATTTCACCTGCCACACTGCCAAAAATCACATGTGACAATCAGTTCCCTTAAAGCAGCAAAATACTGGTCTGTTGATTCCTCTATTTTCTGTTCATACTGATGGAATTGATAGCATTGACATTTACTTTATGACATTTACTTTAGTCCCAAAAAAATTCTTTAACATAGGCCTAGTTTGCACTAGGAGTATAGGTCAAATTTAGCCACGTTAGGTTGATTTTCTAAATAATGAGACCACGCCACCAAACCCATTCCATCAACTTTAAGGGCTGTTAAAATCAATGTTGATGCTCTTGTCTTTCACTAGGGCTTCATCTACACTGCCAGTTTTTTTGGCAGAAAATATGCTAATGAGGGACTCTTTAGCATAAAATGCAATCTCATTAGTGTATTTTCTGCCATTTCTTTTTGCGCAAGAGGTTTATGAGCAAAAAGAAGCAGTGTGGACTCTTTCTTTGCACAGAACCCCCGTTTTGCGAAGATCCTTATGCCTCTCCAGGACATGCAATGAGACTTCAACTTATGCATATTTTCTGCCAGAAAAACCTGGCAGTGTAGATGGAGCTCAAGAATATTGGTAAATTTGACTTTGGGTAGTTCAGATGCAACACTGTGAAAGTCAGCATTCTTGAACTACAGAAGGTATCCCACTGTTCCCCAATGTGACTGCTCTGGCCAGCGCTTTCAACTCTGATGCTCTCTAGGTGCACAGGAAAAGCCCCACTAAAAACCGAATTTCATTTCCTGTGTGGCTAGCTTGGCAAGGGAACCTCAGACAGGCAGCGCACCTGATCACGAATGCCCAGAGTTGCAAACGAGCTCCAGCACAAGCATGCAGGAGATCCTGGAACACATTGCTATGTGGGGAGAGGAATTAGTTTAGGCAGCACCATGATCCAGCAAAAGAAATGCTGATATCTATGCCAAGGGCACAGAGGAAAAAGGATATGTCAGGGATGCCCAGCAATGCCACATGAAAATAAAGGAACTGAGGCAGGCATGCCAGAAGACAAAGGAGGCAAAAAGATGGTCAGGATCAGTGCCACAAACATACTGCTTCTATGAGCAGCTGCATGGGATTTTAGTGGGGGACCCAGCCAGTATTCCAAACCAGTCCATGGATTATTCTGAAAACACACTTCAGGCAACAGCTGCAAGTGGGTTAAAGCAATTGGGAATGATGTGTGTTATTTGTGTGGTGGCCTATTTAGTGCTTGGTGAGAGCAGGAAGGGCAGGGGAAGATTATTGGTGAGAGATGGTTCCCCCTACCTGCTTGTACTGAAGCTGAAGAACAGGGTATGTGTGCTGTAGACTCCTTTCTCCTCACAGTCATTGGCTATGTCTAGACTGGCATGATTTTCCACAAATGCTTTTAACGGAAAAGTTTTTCCGTTAAAAGCATTTGCGGAAAAGAGCATCTAGATTGGCATGGACGCTTTTCCGCAAAAGCACTTTTTGCGGAAAAGTGTCCGTGCCAATCTAGACGCAGTTTTGTGCAAGAAAGCCCCAATCGCCATTTTTGCGATCGGGGCTTTTTTGCGCAAAACAATACCGTGTTGTCTACACTGGCCCTCTTGCGCAAAAGCATTTGCGCAAGAGGGCTTTTGCCCGAACGGGAGCAGCATAGTATTTCCGCAAGAACACTGACAATCTTACATGAGATCGTCAGTGTTCTTGCACAAATTCAAGTGGCCAGTGTAGACAACTGGCAAGTTTTTCTGAAAAAGCAGCTGCTTTTGTGGAAAAACTTGCCAGTCTAGATGCAGCCCTCATGTTTTGTGGCATGGGCAGGGTGGTTAAGAGGGAGGGTTCCAATGGAATGGTGGGAGTTGTGATGGGCATGGGGAGATATGATAGTAAGATCAGGATGGGCCAAATGAGGGGAACAAGGTTTAGACAGTTATGGGCTATTCCTTGTTCTGGTCCTGCTCCCATCCTCGATGACCTTGGAAATTTTAACAATTGGTTGCCAGGCCTAATGGTGCTGTTGTTGAATGCAAAGTCGGTATCCTACAAGTCTGTTTTCATCCAGGATTAAATCCTGGATGAAGGGGCTGACCTGGCCTGTATCACTAAGTCTAGTCTGGGAGCGGAGGGAGGCACTGACCTCTCCCAATTGTTCCCCGCTGTGTACTCAGTCCAGCACCAGTCTCAACTTGATACTTGAAGAGAGGGGTGGCAATTGTCTATCAGGCTACCATCGCATTAGCCAGGGTCCTGGTCCAACAAAGTTCTAGATTTGAGTTTCTGTACCTGATATTGGGCGACCTGAATAATTTGGGTCTTCTGCTTGAGTACCGCCCACCTTGCTGCGTGGCGGATGCTCTGCTTGAGCAGTCCAAGATGGTCTTGGACATGGTGTTGAGAACCCCAAGGCTTTTGGTCTTGGGGGACTTTAATATTCACACAGAGGCTGTCCTGTCTGGTCCAGCTCGAGATAGATATTTTGGGATGAGGGATGTGGTTACACTCCCTTTGTCATGGACTGATCACTTCCTGATTGAGTTTAGACTATCTGCTGACCCTTCCCTCTGCAATTAAGATGGTCTGCTCTCAGAGGCTTATGAATCCAAAAAGTTTCCAGAGATTTCTCAGGGATTGTTGAGCCATTATGGATAGTGGTCCTGTCGATGCCCTAGTCGATATATGGAATATCAAGGTAGCCTGGGCAGTGGACATGATTGCTTCTAAGTGGCCTTTTTGGGCTAGTCAAATCAAGTTTGCCCCCTCTTTTTCTGGGGAGTTGCAGGTGGCAACACCGTCTGTATGATGAATGGAACACCACTGAAAGAGAACTCAAGCCAAATCTGATCAATTGTGGGTTAGAGATGAATTGTGAGACTATGCTGTGGTGGTGCCGATGGTGAAGAAGAGTTACTTCTCTGTTCTCATTGCATCTGCACAGTGCCATCTGAACCAGTGTCTGGAGGCGGCGATGAACTGGATAAGGTTGAATAGGCTGAAGCTGCATCCAGATAAGTCCGAGGTCCTGTGGATCAAGAAGCCATCTGTCTGGGAATGTGGTGATACACCTGTTCTGAATGGAGCCATACTTCCCCCAAAAGAATTGGTACACAGCTTGGGTGTTCTTCTGAACCCCTTTTTTAACATTTGAAAATCAGGTTTCCTTGGTGGCCAGGAGTGCTTTTGGGCAGTTTGGGCTGATCTGCCAGCTGAGACCCTTCCTAAATAAGAATGACTTGGCCACAGTGATTCATGCTATTGTTATGTCCCGATTGGCTTACTGTAATGTACTCTACATGGGCCTGCGTTTGATGAGTCTTTGGAAGCTTCCACTGGTCCAGAATGCAGCTGCTTGAGTTTTAACTAATACTCATTATATGGAGCTCATTATGCCTTTATTCTCGGGCTATGTCTACACTGCGGGTTTTTGAGCCAGAAACATGCAAATGAGGCTAAGTGTGGAATATCGCCAAGCCTCATTTGCATACCTAATGAGACACAATTTTTGCGGAAAAGGCTCTTGCACCAGAAGGAGCTGTCTACACTGCCCCTTCTTGTGCAAGAAAAACCCTCTTGCACAATGCCGCTATGCTGATTATTTTCAGGAATAACGGCATTGCGCAAGAGGATTTTTCTTAGGGTTCGGCTCTTACTGAAGTGCTCTTTCACCATTATCACAATGTTATGAGACAGACCTCCATTATTCTATTCTCCAGGGTTATGTCTAGATTGCATCCCTTTTTCGTAAAAGGGATGCAAATTAGACGCATCACAATTGCTAATGAAGCGGGTATTTAAATCTCCCCCGCTTCATTAGCATAAAAATGGCTGCCGCTTTTTTTCGGCTCGGAGCTTTGTCGGAAAAAAGCGCCAGTCTAGACGCAGATCTTTCAGAAAATAAAGCCTTTTCCGAAAGATCCCTTACCTCTTATTTTAAGAGGGATAAGGGATCTTTCAGAAAAGCCTTATTTTCCAAAATATCCGCATCTAGACTGGCACTTTTTTCCAGCAAAGCTCCATGCCGAAAAAAGCGGCAGCCATTTTTATGCTAATGAAGCGGGGGAGATTTAAATCCCCGCTTCATTAGCAATTGCGATACGTCTAGTTTGCATCCCTTTTATGAAAAAAGGATGCAATCTAGACGTAGCCCAGGACTTCATTTCATGCCAAGCCAGCAGTAAGTGAGCTAGTATCATTGAAGCACAAATCATTACAGCACAAGGTCCGGTTTTCTGGCCACATTCAGTCAGCCTTCACTCCCTGTCATTCTGTGTGATGTGGAGAAGATGGATATAGTGCATGGCCATCTAGATGAAGACAGGGGGAAGCTACATATGTACCTGATACCACTGAGGCATTACACCTCCATTTGCTCATCCCCAACAAAGCATGGTCGAAGCCCCTACCTTGCAGCTATGTAGTAAGTAGTATACAGATGTAGTAAGATGAAGGTCTGAAACATAAGCCCACTTATCACAGGACAGGTATGAGCCAGAGATTTAAACAGCAAGGGTCAAGACTTTGCTAATATAAAGCAGAGTTTAGATATGAGCAAGGGGCAGGCTGAACTCTCTGGTTGTTTGTGGAAAGTGAGCCCAAACACTCCTTCTTGGAACTCCTCACCTTCCCCCTCTCGGCAATGCTACTATTCTTTGTCAGCATCTCTGCCTCTCACCTTGTCGGTTGTAATGCCTCTCCACTTCCCACCAAGCTCCTCTTCCACTCTACTCCTTTCCCTCCCCCACAGGGAAGGCTTTTAAAGAGGTCCTGTGGTTTGCCACAGTCAGCTCAGCTGGTCCTTATTTGTTTTGGAGCAGCCCTGTCTCAGCTGCCCCTAACTAACCAGGACTGTTATTTTCCAGAGCTGCCTTTCTCCCCCCTCTGAAGAAGTCCTCTAACCTGCCCTGTCACATCAGGTTCAGGACTAGGTCCAGGTCCAAACTGACAGCATGAAGCATAGTTATTGAAACCCCCCTTCTGTGAGGTAAGTGTGGGGGGGAGGTAACCAGCTAATAGAGGGTGGCAACCTGATACATCAGAAATGATGTGTAACTTGCTTGTACTGATGCACAAAAGCGCACCACAAAGGATGATCATCAACTGACCGTAGTGGGGCACACTAATCCGGAGACAATGGATAGAGGCTGTTGGCTGACAACTTTTATTGTAACTTGCTTATCAATAAACCGACCTAGGTACTTTTGATCCTTATCTGATTTGTGGTCTCTGGGAGCTCTTTGCAGTCTGGTGTGTTATTCAATTGTGCATGGTTAACGTGTTAGACAGGGGAGCACACATACATACACGCAGCCGAAAATTCATCATCGTTGATGGAGTCGAGGACCTGTCAGGAACTCATTGGGATGACTGTGCCTGACTGATGACAGCAGGCCCTAGATAAGCTCTGGACATACTGCAGCATTATGTGTGGGGTGTTTGCAATGGTTACTTTTGTACTTTGCTGCTGATCAGGGACCATGCTTTGCCCTGCTATGGCATCTGCATGGATAAACAGAGAAAAAGAGGTGCAAAAGGATTGTTTGCTGTTGCTTTCAAGCATGGGGAGAGGGAGGAAATGAATGCATTATGGGAAGCTGGCAACATGTACCCAGAACCACCCACTGCATAGTTTTGGTCTCATTGGACACTGGCAACCTAACACAGAATACAAAGGGGCAGCTGGAACTGCAGGATAACTACGCTGTCAAAGTTGATGGCAGCCATCACAGTGGGGATTCCCTATGTTGAACTCTTGTGCACACAGGGCAAAGGGGGAGCACCTTGAACTTTATAAAATCAGGTGCTAAAAAAATTGACCTTAATAAATTCAACCTTAGAGAGTAGACAAGGCTGTAGAGTGCAGTATCATATTGATCATCCAGAAGGGGAAGAACATACTATATGCTGCTTTTTGGCTCCAAAGCACTCTATACGCAAAGCATATTTTTTTGCTTTCAAAAATTCTGTCTAATTTCAAATGTATAGATCTTGAATACTCTAATCCAAGTATTTAAACCAATTGGAGGCTGACCTGGGCTTTGAAGAAAGGGTTCAGGTAGAGGAGAGCCATTCTCTTCATAAATCTGTTGAGATGTGGAAGCCAAGACAGAAAAGAGTGAATAATAATGTGTATGAAAATAATCATGCTGCTCCAAAAGTAGTTGCAGCAGAAGCTTCTGGTTCCATCATGAAACACACAATTACATTTCCTGCTTCCTGATAATTTTCTACCCTCAAACTACAACTCCAACAACCAAGTAGTGGATCTAGCAGACCACAGAGGGCATCCCTGTAAATATTTACTATAAAGATTTAATCACACTGAATATATTGGATCAAGTTTTTGGTAGTCTTTTATGTAAATTTGAAGAATTTAGGAACTGAGGCTAGTATTTAGGCTTTTACTAATAGGCAAACCTTTACTCCTGGGAGTAATCCCATAGGTTACTGGGACTACTTGCTTGATAAAGGATTACTGAGATGAAAAGGATGTGCAGGGTTTGACTCTAAATTTGCTAAGGTAGTTAAGGAGATCCAAGTTTCTACATACATTTTTAAAGACTGTGTAATTAAAATATTGGATAAATATTTATTTAGAAATGCAATAAACTAATTATAATCTAACTGGTTTTACCAGTCTTATTTAAAAACAACTAATTTTCATGTTGTTAAAAGCAAAAAAATCTGAAAGGAGTAGAGCACGTGAGGTGGTCTATCATAAAAGTGGGAATTTTACCTTCAAGAAAAACCTACAATGACATTAGTGAAATACCTTTAAAGTAAACATTATAAAAGCACATTTGATTCTAAACTGATCCTAGAAAACTTGCCCTGCTTTTTATAGAATTAAATTCAGATTTTATAAATACTATGAAATATGCACCGATTTCAGAAATGTCCATCAGATTGATCTCTCTCTCTCTCTCTCTCTCGATCAATTTTCTCTAAGCCTTCCACCACTTTTCTTAAACAGTCTTCTGTTCATGACATGTCTTAGAAAAATACATAGTCTGATCAACTGAAATAAACCTTGCATTTAATTAAAGTTACAATTTGCATGAATGCAAGATATTCCACTTACAGTGAATTATTTGCTTTCACAAGGGTACTCCATGTAATTTAAACCTTTTGAGGGCATATGCTATTTGACTTCTATGAATTGTCCCCTGACCTACACTTGGGCTCAGTCCTGCAGACCTTTATGGATGTGAATACAACCTCATTCGTTTAAGCAATTTATTTGATCAGCCTGTAAAAAAAAAAAAGTAGTAAGCATCATACTAATCCTACAAATATTTATGCATACAAATAGTCACATTGTGTTTAATAGAATTTCTCAGATGTGCATATTTGTTAGGGTTAGACCTAATATAAGTGAAGTAAACAGAAATGGTCCTTTAATAGTTTAAAAAAATAAAAAAATGAAAATATGCTATCTAGAAATAACTGATACAGAGAATCAAGGTTACTGATTTAGGAGCCTGATCTTGAGAAATTCTATGCACCTGCAACTACCAGTAGTTTAGTGGGAGCTAGAGAGTTCAGATTAATTCCTCACCCCATGTCTGACTCTTAACTGTTCATATTATCCCAAGACACATTTAGAGCTAACTTGGTTCCCTTTTCTGTTCCAAATTGTACTTTTCATATGGGTTTGCAGCAAAGAGTTAAGGAGTCATAAAGGGTCAAGTGTACAGTGTCTTATTTAACTTGTATGTGTTTGAATTCTCCATTTTTGCAAACTAGTAATAAACACCACAAAGTCTCAATATAATGGAGTCTTACTGGTGGCTTCTCCTAAAAACATATGCAGTGCATAACTAAAACACCTGTGGGAGGGACATCAGAGAAAGAATGGCATGTTTTCCCCAGCTCATTTGGTGATGGGGGATTGTTTCTATGTTAGATACCAGAAGATGAACAGCACACAAATATAATGTATGAAGAATTCCTGCCCATCACACTACTCTGGAGCCTCCTGCTTCCTAAACAGCTTCCTACCAGAGCAGCTTCAGTGTAGTCCCATTAGCAAGGCTTCTTCTGGCCACAGCTGCTCTACCCACAGAGTAGCTCCTTGGAAAAGATCATGCAGCCTGAAATTTTACTAACTTTTCTTCACATTTTCAGCCATGATTGGTGTGTCCAATCTGAAGCCTCACTTATGTCCCCTCTGTCAATGTCAGAATAAAATGTATGGGCTACGTCTAGACTGGCATGATTTTCCGCAAATGCTTTTAACGGAAAAGTTTTCCGTTAAAAGCATTTTCGGAAAAGAGCGTCTAGATTGCCACGGACGCTTTTCCGCAAAAGCACTTTTTGCGGAAAAGTGTCCATGCCAATCTAGATGCGGTTTTGCGCAAGAAAGTCCCAATCGCCATTTTCACCATCGGGGCTATAGGACCTCTTACAGGGACTGACAGCCGTAGTAGTTTTTGTGGTTGCCCTCTGCCTTTTTGGACACCACTGCCTTTTGTCTTTTAGTGCCTTTGCCTGTTATTTTTTTCCATCTTGCTTGTTTTGTGCCATGGAGCCAGGGGTGGCCATGTGCCTGCTCTGGCCCCTTCCGGCCATTTTGGAGTGCCTGCAGCTGGTGCTCCAGGCTGGTGCCCTCCTCTTCCAAGACCTGGAGTTGCAAATCACTCTGGACTCCCTCACCAGGCAGGCCATGGCATCCCTACCCCAGCGTGGAGAGGCCACTTTGGAGACTGGACACCAGTACGGACTGCTGGGAGCAGTCATCCCCATCAACAAGAGGGTCGCCATCGCAGTCTGGAAGCTAGCCACCTCGGACAGCTACCTATCGGTGGCACGTCAGTTCGGGGTGGGCAGATCAACCGTCGGTCTCGTCGTGATGGAGGTAAGTCCCAGGGGGAGTGGGGTGGGGGGAGGGTGCTGTACTCCATGCCCAGTGGCAGCCAAGACTCCAGGATGGGTCACTCAGGGGTGTGGGTGTGTGTGTGTGTGTGTGTGTGTGTGTGTGTATATATATATATATATATATATATACACACACACACACACACACACACACACACACACACACAGAGAGAGAGAGAGAGAGAGAGAGAGAGAGAGAGAGAGCGCACGCAGAGGGCATCACGGGGGGGAGGGGCCCAAGGGAGTGCACACTCACCTTACCTTATGTGATGTGTTCCTCTGTACCCTTCTGCAGGTCGTCCATGCCATCAATGATGTCCTGCTTCCAAGAGTCATCCACCTGCACGATGTGGACACCAAGCTGGCCGGCTTTGCTGGATGCAACCCACATCCCCATCCATGCCCCGGAGCATCAAGTGGCCCATTTTATGAACAGAAAGGGGTACTTCTCTATCCTACTCCAGGCCCTAATGGACCACCGTGCCCGCTTCCTGGATGTTTACGTGGGCTGGTCTGGCAGGGCACACGACTCCTGCATCCTACAGAACTCTCCTCAATCAGGCCCGCAACCAAGTGGAGTGCACCTTCGACTGCTTGAAAGCC
Organism: Pelodiscus sinensis; assembly: GCF_052426305.1. Taxonomy (NCBI): domain Eukaryota; kingdom Metazoa; phylum Chordata; order Testudines; family Trionychidae; genus Pelodiscus; species Pelodiscus sinensis. Next base: position 54,076,782 of record NC_143055.1, on the reverse strand, counting down.
CAGTTCCATTGTTTGCTCACCCATCTTGTCCACAGTGACATCTTGTCCCTGTAGTGCTGTCTGGCCCAGGATGGCGTGGAGCCACTGGTAGTGGGGATAGGTGTCCATTCCTGCCCCCTGGCCCACACATAGCCCAGGTGCAGCTCTTTTACTTTTGCCCAGACTTGCTCAAGGGTCCGGGCTGGATGTCCCTGGTGGGCAAGCGCCTGGGCCATGTGGGCAAAAAGGTCCGCATTGCGGCGACGGGAGCGGGTGTCTTGCAGGGCCTCCTCCTCCTGCCACAGGTCCAGCAGTGCCTCCAGCTCCCCCAAGGACCAGGATGGGGCCCTTCTTTTTCGGCCTTTTGGGGCCTCCTGTGCTGGGGGTGCAGGTGGTTGCTCCCCCCTGGAGATGCCATCTTGCTCTGGGCAGTGTTGGGGACAGCAGGGGTCGTGTGGCAGAGCTCTGCCCAGAGGTCCCAGAAGGGCTTCTGCCTCGTGGCCTTAGCGGGCTGCATCTGCCTTTAACGGGTCTCGGGTTACGAGGAAGTACGGGAGCTGCTTGCAGCTATGGAGCCTCCAAACAGCCATTAGAGCTTTTTTCTGTTTAGCCTGCTTTTGCGCAAAACGTCTTAGCTGCCTGTCTACACTGGCCCTCTTGCACAAAAACATTTGCACAAGAGGGCTTTTTCCTGAACGGGAGCGTCAGAGTATTTGTGCAAGAAGCACTGATTTCGGACAGTAGAACATGAGTGCTCTTGCACAAATTCTTGCAGCCAGTGTAAACAGGCGGCAAGTTTTTGCACAAAAGCAGCCGCTTTTGCGCAAAATCTTGCCAGTCTAAACGTACCCATGATGAATAAGGGATACAGTGCCTTGCAGGGAGGGGAATAGTGAGCAAGGGAGATTTGAAACTGCTCAGAAACCTCATGAGTAATAACACTGATGAATTCAACACTATAAAAAGATTTGTTGAGGTTACATACCATTTCTTCCCTTAATTGAGACTTAGTAATTTTAAAGTGACTGGGATGATACATTTTTGCATAATCATGTGATTCTCCCTGGCCAATGGCAATTTGAAATGTGTAATTGTTATGTTATAGCACTAATTATCCTGCTGTGAAAATAAGTAACTTTGACCTATCCAAGGCAGTATGATTCTTCTTCAGAACTTCTTCTGCTTTTTTTGTTTGTCAGATGCTGTTGTGTATTTACTTTTTACAGCAGAGACAAAACAAGTTTTCAGTAAAATCAAGCTACAAAGATGCAGAAATGAGACATAACATACAGAGATTCCTGGATAATGTTTTAAAATGTTGAGATCACTGACATTGCAAATATTACCGGTAGCAGTCAGAATTAATATTTACATTAAAATATATGCTGTGGACCTGTCTAAATTTCAGTGATTGGGCGAAGCCTGATATACAGGCAGTCCCCGAGTTACACGGATCCGACTTACATCGGATCCCTACTTACAAACGGGGTGAGGCAACCCCACCCTATCTGCTTCCCCCCAGCAGACCAGGGAGACACGAAGCTAGCGCCCCCGCCCCCAGCAAACCAGGGAGACTCGGAGCGGCTTTTCTCAGCAGACACCTCAGCTTGAGAATGAAGGACTGAGGGAAGTGAGGTGTGGGAGAATAAAACTGAGCTCTGGAGAAATGTTTGGCTAGAGTTTCCCCTACAATATGTACCAGTTCCGACTTACATACAAATTCAACTTAAGAACAAACCTACAGTCCCTATCTTGTATGTAACCCAGGGACTGCCTGTACTCTGAAAATTATGCCTCTCTAAACTATGCCCCTTGAGGATCCAGCATGTTGAGAGGTAACTCATGTCACTACCATTGCTTTCTTTGGGGTCCCCTGGAAAAGGCATTCTGCTTTCATTTCTGCTAAAGTGCTGCATTCCATTGCAAAAAAAAAAAAAAAGCTGAATCAATTCCCTAACATTCTGACCACAATACACGTTCTACTTAGGCAATGTTGCCACATTCTGAGGCTTCACTGGTCCTTCTAGTCACCTCTCATCCAAGTGATATTGCAGCAGCTTTCTTACATCAGTCTTTTGCTCATTCACATCTTACAGCCTGTGACACCCAGAGAACTGTGAAACATCACATGTAACTCCAACCCGATTTCTCATCTTGGAAGATGATAAATATGTGGTTTTTATCTATATCATTCTTATGAAAAAATGCATTTTTCAACTACAGTTTCCAAGTTTTAGATGGAAAAATTCAAAACAAAACATTTCATGCTGATAATTCCTTAGAGGAAAGTTTTCTAAGTATTTTTATGTCTCCTTTCGGTAGCTTTGTCCTGGAATGGGAGTTGGAGATGTGGACCACAGTTAAGTCTTTGTGATTAGAATTCATCTGCTTTTACTAACAGCTTCAGACCACCCACAGTTTTGTACTTCAATGGGAGTTTTGGGTACTTAGTTTCAATCCCTTTAAAAAATGAGAGGAATGTATCACTTAAATGTGGTCCTTACCCTGCAGTCACTTACAAGATGCACTTCACTCATTTGATATTTGAGATTGTGTGTGTAAAGTTGAATGGTTACATATTTGCAGGACTGAACTCTAAATGCAAATTCAAAATGCAACTTTGTAATTGAGAAATGAGACGAGCCTTAGATATTTTTAATAATCAATGTATTTATGATGTGGACGTATTTATATTTTATGAATTTTTAATTTTAATAATTTCTGTATTCTCTAAATATTGATTAGGTGTAGTCTGGCAAAATACTTAATACAAATATTGAAAAAAATTAAAAAGAGGCTGGTACCTCAATTCACAGGAGTCAAGCAATTCTTTGCCACATAATATAATGAACTAGTGGTTCTTTGAGATGAGCATTTAGAGTAAATGAAGTGGTTATTTCAAGTTAAGCATCTAGTTTACCACAGAAACAAAAATAATGTAATTATGAATCAAAACAGAATTTATCTGAAATTAATAGTTTCTACCCAAGCAATTGTAGACACTCAGGCTGTGCCCACACTGCAAGGTTTTTGTGCAAAAATGGCCATTTTCCCACAAAAACCTGCAGTGTCCACACCTCAAATGCACTTTTGCGCAAGTAAATCAGCAGTAAAATGGCAGGAGAGAGAGAATAGGTAAACCTCCTTCTATGAGGCATAACTCCCTTTTGCACGACAGCTATTGTACAAAAAGGCAAATGTGGATGCTCCAGGGAAAAAGCACAAGTAATCTGATGGCCCTTCTGTGGATGGCCATCAGAGCTTTTTTGCACAAGAGAGTCCACTTTTACTATGCACTTTGAGGTGTGGACATACTCTTGTGCACATATACCCAGTCCAAATTAGTCCCCATCTAGAGTTAATCTTATTTAGAATAGAAGGAAGATATTCTTTGAAGTATAGTCTGGACTCAGACAACATTCCCAAATATTACAGTAAAATGAAAACAAAACTCCTGAACCAAAACTTTAGGAAAAATAAACACTAATTGAAAAAATTGAGATCATATTTATTGTAAAACATACTCTAGTTTGACTAATTAAGCGACATTATGTTAATCAACAAAAGGAATATGAAAATGTTTTAAAGATCTGATTCTGATAATAGACTCTTAATATAGACTGTAACCATGCCATGAGCTTATTATCAAAGTAAGAACAAGCACACAAAACATCATTAATGTGCAACAAAAATAGCAATCAGAATTCACTAACATTCTCATTTCTTTAGTGGTGATTATTAATGATGCTCTGGAGATGCACTTGTAAAATTAGCACATTACTTCTGAAAGTTCAGTTACTCAGTATGCTTCTAGGTATTGTGTCTTATTCCTTTTACTGGAGTTGTATTTGTATCTGAACTCATGTAATAGCAAGATTCTGAGAACAGAGTCAAGGGCAAGGAGCAAAACTGGCAATTGAATCCTAGTACAGAACCCTAACTTGAGCATATAAAAAATCTTGGGGCATACTTCTGTTGCCTCTGACCATTACTTGCAGATGTCACAATGAAGACTCATTTGCCACTGAAAGAATAAAGTTTAAGTATTTTCTTAGTTGAGATTGTTTGGTTATACTATTTACACCAGTAATTGATAAGAATTGGTCATAAGTGAAATGTAGGAAGTCCTGTATTTCAGGAATCTTAGCCCAAAAATTAAAGCCTCATTTCCAGAGTAATTCTGACTTTAGTGGAAGAAATTAAGGCTGTGAACAAATTGATTTGCTGTTTACAAAGTTTCCCAACAATATAGCATTTCTTCATATACTATGAGCCCTGAGATATACAGCGCTGCTGGGTATTTTGAGTGAGCAAAGAAGAGGTGATGAAGAAAAGAAGTTCATTCCCATGTAAAAGGAGAGACTGGTAGTCCATTTCCCCAAATTTTTCCTTCATCTTTTCCCAGCCAGAGACTAGATCAGGTTTAGGAGCAATGATACCTCCTGCCAGAGTATCTTCACCATGCTCATAGTGACTATTACCTTTTTCCCCTCATTGTTTCAATTTTATGTTCTTGAAAACAAAAGTGCATTAGCACTGGATAAAAGCCAGATTCTAATCTCATTCCTTGCACTGCACTCTAATTGATATTAACTGGAAATCTATGCACAGACTTTGTACAGAAAATGGCACATAGTCCAGGCAAATGAAGGAGAAGATTGCAAGCACTGCTCTGTCAATGCATTTCAATCCTGACCTACAACTTCTCTTCAGCCTGCAGCCCTTGGCCTTTGTCAGCAGAAACTGCCAGCCATAAAACTACAGTGCTACATTTTGTAGTGGCTTTGCAATGTGAACAAATATCATATAGAGATAGAATGTGATCTCTGCTTATGGCTTAGAGAAACATTGGTCTCACAAGGAGACAAATGAGTAAGCTCTTCCCTTTCCTGTACTTGTGACACACTGTTCAAACATTAACACAGACATTACAGCTGCCAATTCTTCATCTCAAACTTCTTTTGTATGAGATTATAGATCATTGTTCAACTCATGCTAAAAAAAGCTCATCTGTGGAAAATTTAAATAATTTTCAAATGCTGATGCTGAAGGAGACCGAGCAGTAAACTTTTCTTATACAACTTTTGAATGAAATGTCAAAGGAAATATTAAATCTAGAACAGAAGCTATCATCAGCTTATTGTCAAAGTAAGAAGAAGTATGCAAAACATCATTAATGTGCAACAAAAATAACAACCAGAAATTGCTAACATAGTCACATTTCTTTAGTGAGTATTATTAATGATGCTACTGTTATATTCTAGTCTTTGTAGACCTAGGTAACCCATTGTATTGCAAAGATAATATGATATAGTGGTACACACACAAAAAGATTTCTAAATATTAACACTGGTATATCCTATAGAACATGTGATATCCATGTAAAAATCTAGTCCATGCTGTAATTTTTGTACAGTGATCCTTAATACTTTGGTTTATACACTGAGGGAAAATCCCAAATGGCCCAAATAACTTGCCCCCCTCTAATTGCCTCATTTGAAACATGTGGTTTGATCCATCTGCTGCATCTATGAAAAAGAGTAACTCGGCTGGATATATATTAATGGGCTAGTTGCCTCAAGACATCCAGAGTCCTTTTTTAAAAGCATCTTTATATTCTTCTATGAAAAGAAATAACTTACTTTGGAGGAAGTTTTAACTTGTCATTAGCCTATTTATTAGAGCTTTTCAAGTACTGCAGATGGTATGTTCTGGTGAAGAAAGCCATACATCTCATCTAGTCAAGTAAACTGGATGACACAGACTGATAATGGAATTCAACTTTAGGCCACCTCAAAAGTCACTTTTATCTGACGACTGTTTGGTGTTCTGACATGAATTGATAATCCAGTGAATTGTGGATAAGTGTCATTGTTACATTGGCACTCATTGGTCTCTGTTGGAATTCTTTGGAGACTAATAACTCATCTTTACAGGTGGTTCCTCCAGGTCAGCATGAGCCTGGGACACTGGAGAGTGGGCTCGAGGAAGCTTGCATTGCTGTTGGCTCTATTGTAGCCGCAAAAATAAGTGGTTCCCTTTCCTACGTGCTGTCCATCTGCACAAGGGTGAATTGAGGACCACTGTCAATATTGCACATTTCAAAAGCTCTAAACATCACTGTAAAAAGAAAGAAAATTTTCTAAAACCCTCACAATGTGCAAGATACAAGAGATACTTGAAGCTAATTAGCTCTCGATGTAATGCGGTGTCGTGCCATCTTTATTGTCTTGTGTAGAGCTACTTCCTCTTACACTTCCTCTTACAAGAGAAGAGCATTCTGACAAATTTTGATGCCACAGAACCCAAAATGAAATTTCAATTTATGTTGATATGAGAATCACAAGAATCTAGCTGCTCAAAAAATATGTTCTTCATCTTTGGAAAGATGATAATCTCTCAAGGAGTTGAAATTCTTTGTTGAGAGGCACTGCAAACAATGATTTTTAATGTTCAATAAAATATAATGAGAAATTTAGTTATGTCAGACTCCATCTGAGAGCAGCTGAGAAAAATTCCCTAATCTACAGTTAGTAACTATTCCTTCAATCTTTCTACTGCATTCCAAATGAAATATGCTAAAATCTGGAAGTACAATTTCATTATCCAAGATTCTAAAATATTGCCAAGTTTCAGAGTTACTTAATACATGGTGAGAATGTTGATTAACCTATGTTCAGACTTGATTAAAACTGCCAGATATTTCGAAAAACAGCCTTTAATCATCTAACATTAGGAAGTATGATACAAATCAACATACCTATGTACCATAATATCCATATAGAATAATGGCCCCAACATTAATTTTGGTCTTCCCCAATATTAATAGCCATAAGTATATTCTCAGATTTACAAATATTACAGTTTAGTTATACAGATTTTTTAAAAATAAACTTGTAGCCTTCATTACAAAGGCATAACTCAGGATGTAGTAAAAAGAGATGTAGAAAGTTATCAGTGGCGTACCAGTGATAAAATAGCCAACTAATAAAACTAATAAAAAAACCCATTGGTGAAAAGTAAACAAAGACCAAAAGCACAGACTGAACAAAATACAGCCCATCAATTACTTCACAAACTCAAACATTGTAGCAGGATCCAAAACCTCCCCTCCTAGACAAGTTCTCAAACATCAACAAATCTTTAGGAATCTAAACACAGAGAACTTGGCAAATTTACAGTTTTATTTTGTTTGTTTTAAATCTCAGCCTTCCTCTGTAGACAATATTATGCCTGCAGACTAGCTCTATATTGATTATATAATACTCTTTCCAATATATCCTTCCCAAGACCTTTTCCAGCAGGCCTCCTCTTTATTGATTTAATGATCCTTGATGCATCTGCTGCCATACCATCTTGAAATACTTTCTCTCAATTTCAGGAGCCAAGAAGAGGTGGATTTGCTCAGTGCTTGAGCAAGAGATGCCCAGAAACACTTAGGGTATGTCTAGACTACATGGCTTTGTTGACGGAGCCATGTAGATGAGTTTACTAGATATAGGAAAATGAAGTGTCGATTTAAATAATCGCTTCTTAATTTACATCAAAATGGCCAACACGCTGTGCCAATCAACTGTCTGGTGGCACAGTGGGGCAGTCTGGACGTGCCACGGTCAACAAGGGAAGCCTTTGTCGACTGCTCCGGTAAAACTCATTTCACGAGGCATAGCGGAGTAGTCGACAAAGGCTTTCCTTGTCGACCGTGGTGCATCCAGACTGCACTGTTGTGCCACCAAACAGCTGATTGTCACAGTGCAGTGGCCATTTTGATTTAAATGAAGTGGCGATTACTTAAATCACCACTTCATTTCCTATGTCTAGTAAACTCATCTACATGGCTCCGTCGACGGAGCCATGTAGTCTAGACATACCCCTAGATGTTGAAGAAAGGGCAGCTGAGGAGTCGCTAAATAGCAGTGTTGTTTTAAGTCATGACTGAATCAGTGCCCTAGCATAGAATCATAGAATACTAGAACTGGAAGGGACCTCAAGAGGTCATTAAGTCCAGTCTCCTACCCTCACGGCAGGACCAAGCACTGTCTAGGTCATTCCTGATAGATGTCTATCCAACCTGCTCTTAAATAGATCCAACGATACAGATTCCACAACCTCCCTAGGCAATTCATTTCAGTGTTTAACCCTGAGAGTTTTCCTTAGGCTATATCTACACAGCACAGTTATTTCAGAATAAGATATTCTGGAATAGTTATTCCAAAATAGTTTGTTTTGAAATAGCACATCTACCTTAGGGAAGCCTGTCTTAGACTAATGTTGAGGCTTCTCTGTAGTGTAGACATGCTTTCTCAATTTAGAGTCCCAGAAGGAATAACTTGGAATAGCCCTGGGCTACGTCTACATTAGCCCCTTTTCCGGAAGGGGCATGGTAATTTTTGAAATCGCAATAGGGAAATGCGCGGGGGATTTAAATATCCCCCGCGGCATTTAAATAAAAATGTCCGCCGCTTTTTTCCGGCTTTTAGAAAAGACGGAAAAGAGCGTCTACACTGGCCCCGATCCTCCGGAAAAAGCGCCCTTTTCCAGAGGATCTTATTCCTACTTTGAAGGAAAAAGGGCGCTTTTTCCGGAGGATCGGGGCCACTGTAGACGCTCTTTTCCGGCTTTTCTAAAAGCCGGAAAAAAGCGGCGGACATTTTTATTTAAATGCCGCGGGGGATATTTAAATCCCCCGCGCATTTCCCTATTGCGATTTCAAAAATTACCATGCCCCTTCCAGAAAAGGGGCCAATGTAGACGAGCCCCTGGTGAGAAGACATTTCAAAACAGCAGTCATGGAGCGTCTAAACACGCATTATTTTGATATAGCTGTTTCAGAATAAGTGTTATTCTTCACAGAATGAGGATTACAATAGTTGGATTAAGCCATCTGTTATTTCAAAATTCTTTAAAAAATAATGGAATTTCTGTGTAGATGCTCACATAGTTATTTTGGAATAACAGCCATTATTCCAAAATAACTTCGATGTGCAGACATACCCCTCATGTCCAATCTAAACCTCCCTTGCAGCAATTTAAGCCCATTTCTTCTCATCCTATTATCAGAGGCCAAGGAGAACAATTTTTCTCCCTTCTTGTAATACCCTTTTATATACCTGAAAACCACTATCATGTCCCCTGTTAGTATTCTCTTTTCTAAACTAAATAAGACCAATTCCTTCAGCCTTCCCTCAATAGCTCGTGTTTTCTAGACTTTTACTCATTATCAATCTCTTCTGGACCTTCTCCAATTTCTCCACATCTTTCCAGAACTGAGCACACCTTCTAATTGAGTGCTAGAGTGGAGGAATGACTTCTTGTGACTTGCTCATATCACTTGTGTCTTGCTCATAGCACTCCTGTTAATGCAGCCCAGAAACATAGCCCAGAAAAACATACCCCCCCCACCCCGTGTCACTGTTGACTCATATTTAGGTTTTGGTCTACTATGACCCCTAGATCTTTTTCTGCAGTACTCCTTCCTGTACAGTTGCTTCCCATTTTGTAAGTATGAAACTGATTGTTCCTTCCTAGTTGGAGTATTTTGCATTTGTCCTTATTAAAATTAATTCTGTTTACCTCAGACCATTTCTCCAATTTGTCCAGATGCTTTTGAATTTTGACCCTATCCTCCAAAGCATTTGCAACCTTTTTTAAAAAGTAAAAATCTGAAATCAATCAATATGTTCCATAGAATCTCTATGGATAGTAATTCCATGCTCCAATAAGAATATCTATTATCAACCACCTGATCAAGACAGCGAAAATGGAGATAAACCCTCTCTGTGATGAGCAAGCAGTAGCTCGCACTGGAACTAGGAGGACAGTAGCTCCAGCCCTGGCAAGAAGTCAAGGAGGAGCTGTCCAGCAGGTGCGCAGCTGTGACACCACACCCGCCGAGCCTAGAATGGAATGGTGTCCCTCAGCCATGGCAAATAGGGCTTGCCAGCAATCAAAGGCAGACCAGCGTGCCCCAGGCAGGAGATGCTAGGATGTAACCCATGGGAGCTTACCTACCAGCTCTCTGATACCAACATGATGATAAATTACTGCCTTAGTGGGCTGTCCATCAGATAAGATGTAACCACCTGGGAAATTAAAGATCCTATGGCCTTTCCTCATGAGTAATGGTGTTAACTTTACCATGCCAACCAAATTCCATTTTTGTAATATCTCAACAACCTAAAATTGTTATGTTCTTTCTTCCATTGGGTGCTGATGCTGAGCCATCTACTGATAGGAAAGTGAAAAGGCACTGAAACAGCTCAGCTAATCTATATCTCTTCCTGCTATACTCACTTCAGAGTCACCTATCTGGCAGGATCGTGCATTACTAGGCAATGAAATGATGGAAAGAGAGGCAGCCATGGGCACATTTTGCTTTTGTGCTTCCTCAAGCTGGAAAAGGAAGAGAAAGTTGGACCAGAATATAAAGAATTGTGGCTACCCCTTTTCTCACGCTTTGCTGGTTGGTGAGATAAGACTTAGGGTATATCTACACTGCAATACTATTTCTATTTTGAAATAACTAGCACTAGTTATTGTCAAGCTGGACAACTACTTACTCCAACTCCTGAAATCGTCATTGTACAAGGAATAAGGGAAGTTGGAGGCAGATTGCTCTTTTTCTAAATAAGTGCTGTGTACAGTGTCTATTTTGACATAAGCTTTTTTTAAATAAGATTTTAGTGAGTTGGAGTGGATGCCTACTGACCTCGAGGGGGACCTGCCCCTCCCTGATCCTTGGTGGCAGCATCTGGCCCTGACAAAGCACCTGACCAGCAACCAGGAGAAAGGGCCAGAGAGATAAAAGGCCTGCCAGGAAGACCAGAGAAGGCTTGGCGGTGGAAGGGGCCCAAAGCCTCTACTCTGCACTCACCGGTGAAGCAGGACACAATGGAAGAAGAGAGTTGACCTGGGCCACAGGGCCTGCTGCTCCCAGATGACCAGCAAGGACTCATTAACAGACCAGAGCTGCTGAGACACTGAGCCCCAAGAATGGGCCCGGAATCCAGGTACAGCCTCAGGGGAGTTCTGGAAGTAGCTCAGGGAAAGCTGACTACCCATTAGCTGAAACAGAGCTAGGGCAGCGTTGTGAAGCAGATCCCTGCTGACCCAGCAGCAGACTGCTTTGCTGCTACCAGGACTCTGGGCTGGGATGCAGTGGAGTGGGTGAGCCTGTGTCCCCACTCTCGGGTGGCAGACTCTCCTCTCAGTTCTGCCAAAACTGCAGCAGACCTCCACTACTGCCATGACCTGAACCAGGGTTTGGCTTTGAACTATTTGCTGTTTATTTAACTGCTGCCATGCCCTGAACCAGGGTTCAGTTTCGAACTATTTAGTTTGCTGCCCACCCCGAACCGATGCTGGGCCCATGAACTACTTAATTGTTGCCCACCCTGAACCAAGGCCAGGCTATTGAATGCTTTTGCAGCCACCCACCATAGACTACAGCTGGGCTCTGGATCCTGGACTGTTGCTTGCCCACTAGGAGGACCAACACTTGGGCCCTCAACTGCTGCTAATTCCCCTACTGACAGCGTAACACATAGTGGGTTGGACTGGACACTCACTGACCACGAGGGGGAGCCACCCCTCCCCAAGTGCAACTGGCTTACAAAGATACACAATTGACTTTGCTCAATTTGCATGGCTTATTTTGAGTTAAGCTCTGCAGTGTAGATGCACTTCAGTTGGAGCTTTATTACCAAAAGAAGAATTTGTCAGGAACAATAGTTTTAACATTACTGCTAAAGAAAAAAAATGCTATGGGATTTTTCATTCCCCGTGGTCTACTCCTCAGTCTTTTATCCCATTTGAAAGCCATCTTATCAACACCACAATGCATCTTGGCATTATGCCAGGGCATGCCTTCTAAGATGACTCAAAGGAGAGACAAATATCTACTGAATAAACTCAATAGCTCATTGTTTTTTCTCTAAAGGAACAGAGGAGCCACCTGCTCCAACAAGATATATTTATCTCATAGAACTAGAAGGGACCTTGAGTCCAGTTATCTGTTCTCCCTGATAGATTTACCCCACATCCCTAAATGGCTCTGTCAAGGATTGATCTCACAACTCTAGACTTAACAGGCCAATGATCAAACCACTGAGCTCTTCTTCCCACCGATGGTGCTTTTATCTCCCAGCTCCACTTCCAATCAAGGGTGGAAGATCCCAGGGGAAACAAGATGTCTGTCAGAACCCTCTACCTCCTGTTGGGAAATGGTAGGCTTGGAGGAGAGAATTTAGTAAAGGTAAAAGTTAGAGAGCAATGGATGGTGAAGGATGGAGGGATGAGAGGAAGAGGAAAATGCAGATGACACAGCAGAGACACTAAAATTAACTTAAATTGTAGGAGAAACTGAAAATATAAGGAAAACCAGAGATGGATGAAAAGAAAAATACAATGATTAAAGAAAAGAGGGGGGAGGAGGGAGGGAGTGTAAGACAGCAATTAAAAAGGTGAACTTTGTGTTGACATCCAGGGCCAAAACACAGAAATCATATATGATCTGGTTTGAAGAGAAACATGAGCACAAGACCAAAATATTCTTTCAGGTAGGAAACAAGCTTTGTTGGAGCTGACTGTTTATTGATATTTTAATAAAACAACTTGCTTTTGGCAAACTACAGTTTAATAGTAAATAATGTCATTGTGTTTTACTTTGCTGTGGGCTTTTTAATATAAATTCTCTTTTGAACTAACAGTTCTCTGCATTTCTGCAAAAATCAGGCCACTAGTTCAGATGCCTAAATATGAACTTTACAACCTAACGTCTGGGACTTGGTTTTACAAATCTTGCTGATTCTTGCAAATATTTTCTTAGACAATCCTATGTACAGCTGATTCATTTAATTCCATGTGTTCCAAGTAAGGTCTATAATTGTGTGATCTAGTTAGCAGCAAAACAACAAGAAATATATCTACACTACAAGATAAGGTTGAATTAAGATATTCAACTTCAGCTACATTAATAGCAAACTACATTAATAGAGTAGCTAAAGTCAAAGTACCTTAACTTGACTTTTAGCACTGTCCAGACTGCAAGAAGTCGAAGGGAGAACACTCTCCCTTCTGCTTCCATGAGGACTAAGCGAAGTCAAAGTATGGGCCTTGATTAGAGTGCCCCTCAGTTCAAGTTAGCATTGTTACTTTAAAAATATTCTCACAGGAGACCACCCAGGGTTACACTATAAGGTTGGATCCTGGAGGGTCTCTCTCCTCATCAAGGCTGGGGAAGCTGGCCAGGAGGAAAGTGGTGGGGAGCTTCTCAGGATCAGTGGAAGGAAAAAAGAGTCTCACATGTGCTCCTTCTCTTTATATAGTGTCTGAATGGCTCCTGTGACTCATTCACCTTGTCATCAGGGAGCATGCCCAGACTTCCCTTTATCCAGCAGAGAGAATGCCCAGGCTGTGATAACTCATTGTCATGTGGTCCATTGTTCCAAGCTTTCTTCAAACACACTCACTCTCTCTCTCTCCATTCACTCAGGGGAGAATGCAGCTTAGGGAAAGTTACAAGCAAGGCGGCTGCATGTTACAAAGTTGCTGTTTACAGTAAGTTTGAGTGTTACACAGATTGCAAAGATTGACAAGGATCATAATAAGTTGCAGTTTAAAACCTTAGACCTTACAGTTTGGTGTAGCTTTAGAAAATCCACATATATAATCTAGTGAGCTCAGGCAGAGCCTTTTATGCAACAAGCGTGTCTTCACTAGACCTGCTAATTTGAACCCTGGAAGATTCACAGCAGCAGGTTTGATCTTCTCTGAAAGTGTCGACATACCTCCACTTCCTACAGATAACAGGAGAGAATGCCAAGACTAAATAACTATAACACTGGTCAGAACACCTAACCCAATTTTCGGCTTGGGGATTTTAACTCAAATATTATTAACACTTGTTCTAAAATGGATAATTTGACAGAACTATTGCCACTAAAGTTATTTACAATTTATATTTCAGATTCCCTTCATATAAGGTTAGATTTTTACAAGAGAAAATATATTTGAATGGCTAACCTTAAGGATATTTTGAATTTTCAGTCTGCACTCAAAGAATCTCATTTTAACCTTGTAACGTTTGGTATGCTGTTTTCAGTTTTCCCACTTAATTTTAAGTACCTCAGAATTACTGGGCTATGGCCAGGACAAAGTGGTATAATGAAATATCGCTATTAGAGAGACTGTGTTTGCAATGCCCAGTGCAGTCCAGGAGGAGGAAACATAAGTAATCAAGACAGATTCTTCTCATTAGATTTACAGCTTAATTTTACAAAGCTAAGAACATGATGCACTTTACTTAGTCTCCAGTTCTGCAAATGCATCTGAATAAGAAGCATCTTCTGTGACTTGTGCCATTGACTATAAAGGTGGCTTTGGTACAACTGCAGGATCAAGGCAACAGTATTGGGTCAATACCCAAAATTTGCTTGGACTCATTGTGAGCTGAGCCCAAACTGCAACCCTATTGTAGTGTGTGCCCATGACTGCAAAGCAATATGCTATTATGGTTGTCAAGGGGTGCTGCCCCTCACTCAGGACCTCCCTCAACCTGACCTAGCTTTTGAAAGTTCCCCCCTCTTGGGATAAATACAGCCTTCTGGCCTAGTCCTTCGGCCTGCAGGCCCTTCTGGACTCTGGGGGCACAGCAGAGGGAGAGGATGGGGGACCCAAGCTTTCCCACTCCACCGGGTCCCAGCCTAGGCCCCTACTGGTAGTGACTCAGTCCACTGCCTGCTCAGCAAAGGGTTCCTCCCCTCAACTCACTGAATGCTCAGAGGTGTATTACTCCCTGTCCTGGACTGCTTCCTACCTCCCTACCATTCTCCTACAGTCATAACTCTCCACTAGCTCCTGGACCAGGATTAGCCTAGCAGCTGTGGTATTGGTTCCAGTTGCACGGACTCCTCTGGGTCAGGAGCTGGCTTTTCAGTCCTTCCCCTTCAACTAACAGCCACAAATAAGCTGGCTCAGGGCCTTTTTTAGTGTGGCTCACCAGTGAGCATGCCTGGCAAGGCCATGGGGGAGGGGCACTCTCCACCAGCTTTACCCTCTCAGCCAGCTGGGCCCTGCCCATAAGTTCATTTATAGTGCGGAGCCACCCTGTCACAATGGTGCACTAGCACATTGTTTTGCAGTCATGGGCACTAGCCAAACTTCATTTCTCCTTTCATTTTTCTCTCCCTAGCACATTTATTGTGAAACTGATAAAAGTCAAAGTTTGATGGGCTATGCATGAGACTTTTCAAATTGCTCAAGTGGAGAGACTTATTTAAAGTAGTCTGCATTTCTCAAATGTCTTTTTGGCAAAGTAGTTTCACAGCCCAGCAGAGCTGCCTCCTAAGTTGCTCAGCTGGTGGCGTTTGCACTTTCACACAGGTCCTAGCTATTGACTTCAGCACTAAACCATAAACAGTATGGCTTTGTCTACACTGCAGACTTCTTGCGCAAGAACTGTTTTGCACAAGAGTTCTTGTGCAAAAGGTCTTCCACAAAAGTGCATCCACACTGACATGTGCTTTTGCTCACGAGATGTGCTTTTGTGCAAGAGCGTCCATGGCAGTGTGGATGCTCTCTTGCGCAAGAAAGCTCTGATGGTCATTTTACCCATAGAAGTTTCTTGCACAAGAAATCCATGTTGCCTGTCCACACTGCCTTTTTGCGCCAGAGCTCTTGTGCAAAAAGGCTTATTCTTCATGGGGAGAGGAATAACTCTTCCACAAAAAGCCCTCTTTTCTGATGCTGTACTATAAATTTACTTATGCAAGAACTCTCGTGCATTGTAGACATTCTGCAAGTTTTGCACAAGAACATCTGTTCTTGTGCAAGAAGCCTGTAGTGTAGCTGTAGCCTATGCATTTAAAAATCTTACTTTTGAAAACCTTTGTTAAGAAGCAAAGTGTATCCAGTCTATGATTTTAATTGTAGACTGTGCCCTTAAAACTCTTCAGCAAATATTTACTTAGCAAAATACTTTGGGGAGCATATGAACAGCACTACAGCATCAGAGCAGTATTTGCATTTAATTAGCAAAGTATCAGATAAAAGGAGGGAAAATATCTTGTTGAATTTGTGCTGTTGCTTTTAACCTCTCTGGAGTACTAAGGAAATGTTGTTCAATGTAATCTCTATTGTTATCCTTTAACATACTATGCTCCTTATCATAATTAATATGAATCCAGAGATTTAGTGTGTGAACTATCATGCATGGAATATGCAAAAACCTAAACAAATAACAATGTTGTGGTCATTGTTAAAATGACTTGAATGTGAAGTAGCCATAGAGAGAAAAAAGGGCAGTGTTTGTAAAAATGTCTTAAGTATCTTAATATTATTTATAAGAATCAAATAAGCAGGGTAATTTTTTTAAAATTATAAATGGAAAAAAAGTCAAATTGTGTTTGAACTACATGATTAAAAGGTAATCAATAGAGTGAGCCTGGCTTACTGAGAAAAAACTAGTAGTTTGTGTCAACTGGCTTTTGCTTTAATAAATAATGATCTATAAACAATGAGCACATTCATATTTACATAAAGCTTCTACTCCAATTTTTTCCACCTGGGGCTCCAAATTAAATCTGGATGCTTTTCTGAATGGTTAAATGTAATTGGTGGCAGACATGTTATTCCAGATTAACCTCAGCTCAGCCAGTAGGAGTCACAATTCTTGGGGACACAACAAATACTTGCGTCACAAGAGAACACAAAACCATTATTATTGGCTCAATAGAGAGTCAGTTTGACTATTCAGTGAAAAAAGTTAAATGTGCAAGTGGGAAGGATGTTTTCAGGGCCAGGACAATACAAGCAAATTACTATGGCTTGGAAACAGCACTATTTTACTCTAAAATGGCCCCAATATGTATATTCTGGAAGATTTGTGAAAGCTGATTACAAATGTACACAAGTGCACAAAGTTTTCCAAGTCTAAAACATGCTGAAGGAGAACAGAGCTTAATTGCACACGAGGAAGGCCACATCAGCATTATAACCACATCACACATCCAGAGGCATTGGCAACCTTGGAGCTGCAGCTGACTGAGGAGCCTGCCAAGCAGCCAGCAGCTGCTTCTACTGCTGGAGAAAATGTTTTTTTACAGCTGAGCAGCTGGGTCCTGTGACTGCTATGCAAAGGAAGAAATAACAGTTTGAGATGCTGATGGAAATGGTATTGCATCCTGAGCATTAAAAACAGTTAAAAACTTCCATCAGAATCCCTAAAATCCATCTTTTAGAAAAGGTCTTTAAGAACATATGAATGGCCCTACTGGGTCAGATCAATAGTCCATCTAGCATAGTCTTCTGGCAATGGCCAGTGCTAGATGATTCAGAGGGAGAAAACAGAATGGGGAAGCTCTTCAGTCATCCATCTCCTGTTGTCCTGTCCCAGCTTTTGACAGTCAGAGATTTAGGGACACCCAGAACATTGGAGTCGTGACTGACTATCTTGGGGTATGTCTACACTACCACCCTAGTTCGAACTAAGGTGGTTAATGTAGGCAACCGGAGTTGCAAATGAAGCCCAGGATTTGAATTTCCCGGGCTTCATTTGCATATTGCCGGGCGCCACCATTTTTAAATGTCCACTAGTTCGGACTCCGTGCCCGCGGCTATACGCGGCACGAACTAGGTAATTTGGATTAGGCTTCCTATTCCAAACTACCGTTACTCCTCATGGAACGAGGTGTACCGGTAGTTCAGAATAGGAAGCCTAATCCGAACTACCTAGTTCGTGCTGCATGTAGCCGCAGGCATGGAGTCTGAACTAGCGGACATTTAACAATGGCGGCGCCCGGCAATATGCAAATGAAGCCCGGGAAATTCAAATCCCGGGCTTCATTTGCAACTCCGGTTGACTACATTATCCACCCCAGTTCAAACTAGGGTGGTAGTGTAGCCATACCCTTGGATAATAGCCATTCATGGATAAGCGTATGGAAGAGAGATCTAATTCTTTACCCAATTATACTTTTTGCCATCATTACTTCCTCTGGCCACTTGTTCCACAGGTTTACTGAGCATTGTGTGAAGCTGTCACATAAAAGTCATATGTGGGTCCTGCAGCTTAGCAGGCCTGGGATGAAGTTTCCATCCCTGCTGTACCCAGCTTAACATAGCCTGGGACCGTACAAACCCAAACAGCAGCTGGGCTTTAACAGCTTTAAGCCATGCATTGAGGTGGGAAACCACTGAGCAGTAAACAAGTTTGACCTTGGTCTCAGCTCATGAAAATTATAAGAATGGTATGTACGCACACGGTAAACAACTGTAGTATAACTAGTGTAGGGAATCCCAGGCCCATTGAGTCTCACCAGGGACCTAGACCTCAAAGGGTGCCCTGGATCCCCCAGCTGGAGCCACGTCCACTTCAGCCTGGAGTGAGGTGACCAGAATGGGACTCCCCGCAGACCTGAAGGGGCATAAGCATTTCCAAGTGCCTGTTACTCTTTTATACATTGCTTTGCTATGATTACTGGCATATTACTTTGCAGTAGCTGTGTAACCATCTGGCAGTATTCAGTCTGTAATAGTAGTGATTAATAAAAGCAACTATCCCTAACTGACTCGGTCTTGAAGCAAATCCATAATCCTGTTGGGCCCTGCCCCTGTGAGTTGTCATAAGTAGTGTGTGATGGGACACTCCCGCCCCGCACTTGGGGGGGGCCGAGGCAAGGGCCAGAGGAGTCCCTGGGGGGCAGGCAGTCGGCCTGTCATGGGAACCCCGGGGCTGGCCGCAGACCCGGGGGCCGGCGCCGCGGGACGCGGGGAGCAAGGGGCGCTGCCAGAGAATGCCCTGGGAGGAGGGGCTAGCACGGCGCGGGCGGATGACATCATGGTGGAGGGGGGTTGCCTGGCATCGCAGGCGCAGTGACGCCGGGGAGCTAGGCTGGCGCTGAGTTTAAAACGGCGCCCAGCAGCCAGGGAGTGAGGAAGGATGGCGAGACGTGGAACCCAGGGAGCGAGGGTGAGGCAAGGGCCCTCGGAGGAGACTGGTCCCTAGGAGTGGCAGAGTAGGAAGCGTCCCAGGGCTGGGTCGCGTAGCCCGTGAGCGGGTGTGTTTAGGGGCACTACCCTCACCCGCTAGGCAGGGACCAGCAGTCCCTGCCTTAAGGTCCCTGGGTCGGGGTTAAGAATGAGGGTGGGCCTGAACTCACCTGATCCTCCCAGCAGGGCAAAGCACATCCGTGAGACCGGCTGTCTAGGTCAAAGCGGGAAATCGAGTGACTCTGGGACTATTTTGGAGGGTTCCAGGCTATCCAATGGGTGCAATAAAAAATGGGTGACGGGAACCCACCAATGGCGAGGGTAGCATGATCCTTTTACATAGTGCTTCTGATGTTTCTTTTAATCCTGCAATCTATTAATTTAATTCTGACACCTGGTTTTCATGTTATGTGATGGGGTAAATAACATTTCCTATTCACTTTCTCCATACTATAGAGAAGCTATTTCATACACTTAATTATTTTTGTTGACCTTCTCTGTATCCATTTGCCATGGTTCACCATTTCTGGCTAATGGGAGGCCCAGCCTGCTCTACTTCCTGCAGTTTCCATTTGCGGGAAATGGTGAACTGTGGCCAGTCAGAGCTGTGAGCATCTGTACCTGTGCACACCCAGGTAAACAAAGCATCTGCAGGCCCCCCGGGGTTAACCCTGGTGAACCATGCCCACCCACAGTCCGCTTATTGTCTACTACTGAGCTAGAGACAGGGCTTTAAAAGAGAACAGAGAAGCTCAGAGACAGTACAAGTGAAGAGATGGTTGCTCTGAGGAGGAAGTACTTCCCAGGAGCTCCTTCCTCGGGATTTGACAAAGAATTATATAAACCCACAAAGGGGAAGCAGTGGACTAAGATTTGATTTAAGTGATTTATCCTGGGAAGCTGAAGGAAGCTCAGGTAGAAAGTGGTCTGGGATGCTGTGGCTTAGCATCCCCAAACTCATCCTTTCATACCAAAAGTTATGTCTGTTTCTTCTAGTCTTTGGAAAACTAGTCTTGGGCCTATGTGCAAATCACTCGAAGGGACAATACCTCTTGGGAATTGTTTAGTATCAATGATTCATCTTAATCACCTTCCCCCACTTCTTACTTCCTGTAGCAACTTCAATAAACTATCCCCCTGGGAGAACAGAACAATCATACATGACAAAAAGTCTTGGAGGGATATCTGTAAAGACAATGAAAAGTCCTTGGACTTTCAGGTGCCACAGGACTTCTCACTGTTTTTATAATCACATATGAATTGTTCATAAATTTAATACAATACCCCCCCCCCCCAAAGACAATGAATAAGACTGCAATATTTGACTTTGTTACATTATGGCACATAAATATCCATCACTTAGTAGCTGAAATTGTACCCACTCCCATAAAGTCAATGACAAAAGTCCATTTTTTACAACAGGGAACAAGTTTTATCCAATGTGTTAAGCAGAACTTCCCTTACCTTTCATTGGCTTATTCTGAAATTATTTTACAAAGCCATGAACTGGAATCTCATGTGGGGAGAATTGTTTGCACGTTCAAACCATTTGAACAATCAGAATGCTCTGAAAATGGCACATAGTTGTTTAATAATTTATGGTCTGTATTTCAATGCACATTTGGGAGGCCAATTTAGATTTGCACAGATCACCTTAATTTTGCCATTCCATAACTTCTGAGAGCTAGATTTGCAAAATTAATACAGGCAGTCCCCGGGTTACATGGATCCGACTTACATCGGATCCCTACTTACAAATAGGGTGAGGCAACCCCGCACTAGCTGCTTCCCCCCAGCAGACAGGGAGAAGCGAAGCTAGCCCCCCCCACCCCAGCAGACTAGGGAGACTTGGAGCGGCTTTTCTCAGCAGACACTTCAGCTTGGCTATGTCTAGACTGCAAGCCTCTTTCGAAAGAGCACGTCTAGACTACAATGCGCGGATCGGAAAATCGATCCGCTTTTTCGAAAAAGAGCGTCCTGACTGCTGGACGCTCTTTCGAAATTAAAAGCCACCCGGAACCGCTTCTGCCAGGGCATGGGGGCAGCATTTCCTTCCGGGTGCTGCTGCCTGCCTGCCCTTTGCAGAGACGCGGTGTGGTTAAAGGGACACTCCTGAACACCCGTTGCTCTGCTTCTGCAGCTGCCTTTGCTGTCCCTCTAGGAGGTAAGCAAGGCATTGCAGTGCTGGTTTGGAGTGCTCAGCTTCCTGGGACACCCCAGCAGGTTTTTTGTTTGGAGGTTTTTCGCTTTGAGACCCTTTTTTTTGGCATGGAGCCAGAGTTGCCCCTGGGCAGGCGATGGCCCCACGCCATCATACTGCAAGTGTTGCTGCATCTGCATGACACAGTCATGAGGCTACTTCCCCATCTGGACCCAGACCAGAGGTACGAAGGGATCGTCCGTCAAGCAGCCACACTGCCCTTGCCTCCAATCTTCTTTGTGGACAGGCGTGTTTGGAGGCTTGACACCAGCTCTGACTGGTGGGACCGGCTCGTGATGGAGCTCTGGGATGACCAAGAGTGGCTACGCAACTTCCGGATGCGAAAGACCACTTTCCAGGAGCTGTGTACCTGGCTCACCCCTGCTCTGCAACGGCAAGACACCCACCTGCGGCCCGCTATCCCCCTGGAAAAGAGGGTCGCCATTGCCCTCTGGAAGCTGGCAACCCCCGACAGCTACTACTCCGTGGGACACCAATTTGGAGTGGGCAGGTCTACTGTTGGATCCATCCTGATGGAGGTAAGTCATTGTCTGGGGACAGTCACAGTTTGGGGTGGGGGGAAGGGAGACTGTCAGGAAGGGCAAAGTGGAGTATGAGTGGGAGGGAGCTCCTCCACTCACCCTGAATTGTTGGGGGGGGTTCTGAGGAGGGGATTCCCGGGGTGTTTGAGAGGGAAGGTGGGTGGTGGGTTCTCCTCCTAAGAGATAAGGCACCCCTTCTAACATTTTGTTGTCTGTCTCGTTCTGCAGGTGGTGAGGGCCATCAATTCGGAGCTGCTCAACAGGCTCATCTGTCTACCAGATCTGGACAGCGTCATGGCCGGCTTTGCTGCCCTTGGCTTCCCGAATTGTGGAGGAGCACTCGATGGGACACACATTCCAATCCGTGCACCGCCCCATCAAGCAGCCCAATTCATTAACAGAAAGGGCTACTTTTCTATGGTCCTCCAGGCCCTGGTCGACCATCGTGGCCAGTTTTCTGACATTTCTGACATTTGTGTTGGGTGGTCAGGGCGGGCACATGATGCCCGCGTCTTCAGGAACTCGTACCTCTACCAGAGGCTTCAGGCAGGAACATTTTTCCCGCATCATGACTTTGCAGTTGGGGATGTGCACATGCCGGTGTGCATAGTGGCTGATGCGGCCTACCCCCTGATGCCGTGGCTGATGAAGCCCTACACCAGCCACCTGGATGCGAGCAAGGAGCAGTTTAATGCTCACCTTAACCGGGCTCGCAACCAGGCAGAATGTGCGTTCGGACGTTTAAAAGGCAGATTCCGGTGCTTGCTCACACGCCTAGACATGGGGGAGAGCAACATCCCTGAGGTGGTGGCTGCGTGTTGCATTCTCCATAACCTGGTGGAGAGGAAAGGGGAGGCCTTCCTACCAGGGTGGGGTACAGGTGCTGATGGCCAGGAGAGGCACTTTGCCCAGCCCCAGACAGCTGCCATCCGCCAGGCTCACCGGTCTGCTGTTTGCATACGGGAGGCCCTACGGGAGCAATTCTCAAGTGGAGGCCACTGACTCTACTGAGGGGCTTCTGCCTGGGGACTGGGCCCTGGCCCAAAAGAAGCTTCCCTCCACAACCCATCTCCTGACCCTGTTTGGAGAAATCATTAACACCAGGGTTTGTCTCAAAATAATAAGTTTTGTTTTATTTTTTTAAATATCACTCAAAAATAGTATAACTGTTGCAAACATAAAAAAGCTTTTGTTCATTTTTGATGTAGAAAAAACTATGTACAATAAACATTTTGTTGAACACTTTCTTTGTCATTTAACTGGGGTGATGGGGCTGCTTGAAACCTGGAGGGGGGAAGGGGACTTGAAACCTGGAGGGGGGGGGAAGGGGATCAGGTTGCACGGTGCTTGCCTGATATCAGTCTCCTGCCTGGGCCTCGTGTTCGGGGTCCACCATGGCCACGGGATCGGGTGGTGCACCTGTCGGTTGGCTGGATAGGGTGCTCTTGGGACGGGGAGGCCTGGGGGAGAGGAGGGCCAGGGGGAGAGAGGGGCTGGGGAACTGGGGGGGCTGGTGGGGCGGGGTCATGGGGTGCTGGAGGAGCAGGATCAGGCACAGGAGCAGGCAAGCCGCAGACCTCCCTGAGAGTGGCAGTCAGGGACGTGCGCTGCTGGACCAGCTCCTCCATCAGCCGGTCACGCCACCGATCCTCTGCCTCCGCCCTCTCTCGCAGGATGGAGTTGAGCTCCTGCATGGCTTCCACATGCTGCCTCAGGATGTCCGCATACACACACCTGTGTCTGCGGCTCCCATGTCCCCGAGATGGAGATGGAGGTGGGGCTGGGGTGCTGTGGCCCTCTTGCACGGCTGGTCCGGCTGTGGAGGAAAAGAAGAAGACACAATCAGTCCTAAAAAACTGTACTCTGTAGCACTTAAAATACTAACAGGATGGTTTATTAGGGGATGAGCTTTCGTGGGCCAGACCCACTTCCTCAGATCAGAGTAACACGGCTACATTTCTATCACAATCAGTCATGTGTGCAACAGCTGTCCAAAAGGGCATGCCCTCTCCTTAGGACAGGGGAATCAGACATTCTGAAGGTAACACTGTGTGTGACCTGGGCATCAGCCTGAGCATGACAGGTTTCCCTTGTGCATCACCCACTGTGCACCCACCTACCTCCCCCCCCCCCCGGTGTTACACAACCTCACTGCACTCACCTGCTGCTTCATCTCCGGCGCCAGATGACACCTGGGAGGCCTCTGGGGTCTGGGTGACTGGCTCCAGGGTAAGGGTCGCCGTCTCCTCACTGTCCTCCTCTGGCACCATGTCCCCGTCTCCTGAGTGTTCTGGGTCCTGCTCTGGCGCGTCCACCACAGGGTCTGCCAAGCCTGACTGGACGAAACGCCGTGGTGTGCGTGCTTCACCACCACCCAGGATCTGGTCCAGCTCACTGTAGCAAGGGCAGTAGTAGGGGGCTGCACCAGAATGGGAGCTCTCCTCCCTGGCCTTGACATATCCTTGGCGCAGCTCTTTAACTTTGGAGCGCACCTGGTCCTGGGTGCTAGGATAGTGTCCCTTCTGGGCCAGGGCCTCTGCCATGCGGCCATAAATGTCCGAATTTCGCCGCCTGCTTTTGAGGGCTTGTAAGGCCTCCTCCTCTTCCCAGAGCTCGAGAAGGGTCTTGATCTCTGGCCCAGACCATGATGGTGCCCGGCGTTTGGAGCCCCTGGCTGGGTCCCCAGAAGGCTCTCTGGAAGGGCCAGGAGGGTCTTGGGGCTGGGACATGCTGCACCTAAGTAGCCGTGTGCTCTGGCTCCTTTGCTGCAACAAGTGGCTGTGAGGGTGCCTGTCCCTTTAAGAAATGGCTGCAGACAGGAACCAGAGACATGCAACCCATGCCCCAGATTGTCCACCAGGGCTTCTTCCTGGAGGCTAGTATTTTCAAAAAAATGGCCTCCCCACGTCCACACTCACTTATTTTCGACGGATCTCCGTCGAAAAAGGCGTTCTTCCTCGTGCAATGAGGTTTACCTCCGTCGAAAGAAAAGCCGCGTTCTTTCGATTTAATTTCGAAAGAACGCGGCTGTAGTCTAGACACAGGTGAAGTTTTTTCGAAAAAAGACTACTTTTTTCGAAAAAACCCCTGAGTCTGGACACAGCCCTTGAGAATAAAGGACTGAGGGAAGTGAGGTGTGGGAGAATAAAACTGAGCTCTGGAGAAATGTTTGGCTAGAGTTTTCCCTACAATATGTACCAGTTCTGACTTACATACAGATTCAACTTAAGAACAAACCTACAGTCCCTATCTTGTAGGTAACCCGGGGACTGCCTGTATTCTTTTAATGTTTATTTTTGGATGAAATGCTATATGTGAATTAATGGGATCTAGAATTCTCCCTGAATTTGAATTCCCCTGGTACTTGATCTAGAATGATACCAGTTCATACACATGTATTAGTTCATATAAAGATAATAAGCAAGCCATCAGGGAAAATGTTAGTATGCAGTTTTACAAATTTGGAAACTTGCACATTGATTTTGTTTTTGTAATTTCAATATAAATGATGACTAACAAACCAGATTACAATCTGAATCCTTCTTGAGACTTGCAGTTTGAAGTGGAATGAATTGATCAATTGTTGCCTTCTACTATGGATCTAAAAGCTGCCTGACTTTTGAAAAATCTCAAATTTAATTGAAAGTCATATATTTTTCAATTGTTTACTTCATAAAAGGAAGTATTTTATGCCACTAGCTATATTTTAGGAAAGAGATAACACATATATTAAATAATTTGGTATATATATATATAAAACACTAGAATTAAATTTAATTTATTAATTAATTTTAATAATGCGCTTCCTTTCAGATATTTTCCCATACTAGAGATAAGAGCTCCTACTGTACAAATAGGCAGATGTGGATACATATGTATAGATATCTATTTTTAAGTCTGGGATTGAAGTCTCTGACAGGATAAAAGCTTTTTCCTTAGGGACTGCAGTGTTGAGAATGATTCTGCACATGTCAGACAGCAATCCCAGAAGTGAGTCTTTTATCCTGTCAAGTAGACTATAGCATGGAAGCTTACAGTATGCTGGATTGGTCAGCCATAAACACTGCATACAAGTTGGATTTAGATCACATCTGTTGATTCCAATTTACTTCCAGAAAGCAAGACATCAAGCAGAAAGCTAAGACACAGAGAAGGTTTTTAGAACAACTTGAAATAGAATAGGATGAAATAGGATTGCAAATGTATCTGCATGCATACCTAATGAAGGGATGTATTAAGGAGAAATACTGCACAGAAGCCACAATTGTTTGCCCTAAGATTTACCAAAGAAACAGGGTAAAGTCAAATCATTTTAAGATGTTTATTGACAGTCACGTAAATAATGTTCCTTGTTACTGTCTCACCCTTTCCTCAAGTCAGAATGATCAAACCAGGCTTTGGTGGTTAAAAAAGATATCTTTAAAATAGTATCACTAGCTCAGCTTGAGAAGTAATTAAATGAATAATTGGTATGAAACTTCCCAATCACTACATCATTGGAAGCTTTGGACCCAAGTCAAATTCCAGAGATCTTTTTGATCATTTCTAGTCCTTTCCATGCCATGGTGAGAAGGGAATTATTTTATTTTAATTGTTTAAATAACTTTTTCCTGTTTTATTCTTACTTTTTTGTAATTATGAAGTAGATTTGAGCCTCAAAACTCCATAATAAAGTCAGAAGAAACCACTTAGCATAATATCTTGCATGTTAATGCTCTCATTAATCTCTCCCATCTTATTTGTATGATCACGAAGTGAGTTTTGTCCCACAGCCCTGGAATAAGGCAGGTATAATAATTAAAGGTATGAGTCTGACCTGACATTTCCATTGTGCTTCAAGATTGCTAGTATTTCAGATGGAAGATAGAATTTGTATCTCTGAAAATACACAGAAATAAGCTGCATAAAGCACTCATTAATATTAGGCATTGACATGCCTGTACACAATTCCTCTGTACCAGAGAATGTACCAGATAAAAAGACTTTTCCATCTGTCTCTATGATTTTCTAAAGTCTATTTTTAACTTACGAAGAACAAATTAAATCAACAACAGCTAGTTTATTATTTTATTATTTTAATTATACTAATACATTTACCATTGAAGCCTTACTTTGCTTGACATTGCACACACTTAATTTTGGGGACCTGGAAAGCAATAGAGAATCAGCTTGATGTTTTATCTCACATAATAATGATATGGGGAAAAATGTGAGATCAGGATTCTGTTGTAATTCATCAGCGATCAAGTGGACCATTGTAGTCTGATGGAACAATTTACGAAAAATGTATGGTCCTGATTGTCAGTTACACCATTCTGCATTTGGGACAGAGAGGTTCTCTTACCCTGTATAGGGATCAAGTGATTGGTCCCTGGTGTAAATTATTACAGTGTCTCTCTTTTATGCACCTCTTCCCATAGCCCCCTATGAGCCATGGGGAACAGAGAGTAGCCATAATGTAGTGAACTCCTACCACATCTCCAATATGTCTTCTTCCCTAATCCTTCCCCTAAACTAGGTCTGTGAGTAATATCAGTGTAGAATCAGTTTGTCAATCCTACACAGGCTGGTGAAACACAATGGGTGTTTTCAGAACTTACTGACACCCATGTCATGACCCTTTTATCCTGCCAGAATGGGCAATTTGATAATTGAATATCAGATGCTATGAGATTAAACTTGCTTTATGACTCTTCCAGGGAGTGTGCATATTTTTCCTACAAGAAAGGAGGATGGTCTATAATGATTTTCCAGTCCTGTGTGTAGACGCAGACAACAGGTATCATGTAATTTCTTAATCTGTAGATGTACGGTCATTTGTATGGGGCCATCTATGCACAAAATACTTAATTTGTTTATATCAAAAGTGCTATTTTTTCTTGAACTGTTGCAATATAGGTTAGAATTAGGTCAGTTAAACTGTACCAGGAATGTCCATTGAATCTGTCATGTAAGCTTCATCAAAACAATAGTAGCGAGGTAAGTATATAAGTGAAGCTTTGGGAGTTCTTGAGGCTAAGCTTTGGTGACTAAATAAGAGAGAATGAAAGAAAAAGAAAACTGAATGAGAGGTACATTTCATGCTCGCCTAAGACTAATGAAAGAAAAGAGGAGTATGCCTTTGTGTGACCAAGCATTCCAAAAGGGCAATATATATTTTCCTGAATTTATGTTATTCTTAAAAGTTAGTAACACATTCCACTACTACTGTAACCAAAATGAGCCTCTTCAGAACATCAGAAATCTCACTTCCGACATTTAGCAGACTAGAAATACTGACTTCAATATTAATAAATACAATATTGAACAATTTTATTCATGTGTATATGGGATTAGTCTAACTGCAGCCGACTTCCTGTCATTCGTCTGTCGGACATCACACCAGAAGAAGAAAGGGGAGATGAGAAGAGAGCTTATTATGGGGGGGGGGGGGGGGGAGAGAGTCTATCTCTTAATGACTTCTGTATCCTTGCATCTTTAGAGCATGTAAGAACTGTAAACATTTTACATTGGCAGAAGGACATTAAAAACTGACAACTGAAGACAGTGGAGGAAAACAGGGATTTTCTTACCAGTTTTAGATAATATATTTAGCCCAAGGCAGTGGAATATGAACAGCAGATTAAGTTTACAGCCAAAGAAAACATTATCTCTTAATGATGTGGTATGTTGTATTGCCTTATTCAGGAAGATATGTTTAATTAAAAAAGCCATACAATCAATGCGTAGGATGGTGGAGTGAAGAAGCCAAACAGAAGGGCACAGAAGAGGAGGAGAGCATGAATGCAGGATTAATGGCAGAGGCAGATCGGACTACAGGATTCAGCTCCTGTCAGGTCTTCTGCCTCTAACAATTGTTACTGGATAACATGAGCACATCTCTGAATGTAGATTGGCTGAAGAAAAATATCTAGCAACAATACCTTATCCCTCCCCCTCCCCGTGATGAATGCTGACTCAGCAGTGTTGTTTTAGTGGGGTAATAAAGAAATATGTGATTTTAATTGTTTATATCAATAGCACGTAAGTGGAAAATGGAGCTAAAGAACACCTGACTTATTCTCATTCCTTCATTCTGACCAAATAAAAAATTCCTTTGATACAGTAGCAGCTGGGATTGTCACTATGAGCATTTAACTAAAGGCAGAAGGTAACAGTTGTTTGCCCCTCCAGAGACTCTTTCAATAATCCTGTGAGCTGAAAGGATGTTTTCCTTTTGTACACAGCATTCTTGAGCCACAATCAGCTGTCATCAAATGTTTTAGTGAATATCAGACACAAGAATGGAAGTTATTCTTTAAGCAGTTGTGCTTTATTATATTCATTTGCTAAATTCAAATATAATACAATGTATTGTACGTTCATAGATCTGCTACAATGCCAATAATTTAAGGATTTCAGCTTTCTTCTATAATGGGCCATAATATGAAAATTTACATTTCTCAAAGGTTTCATAGTTTGTTGTTGCTTTTAAAGACTGCAGTTCAAGTCCTACAATAGGTAGTTTGCTTCCAGTATGAATTAAAACAATTTTAGCTAGCAATGGAGGTACAATGCAACTACTACGCAGAGCAGTTTACGCCATATATAGGTGGAGAAAAAGAAGTAGGAAATAGAGCTATCCAATACAACTGGGTGAGTCACTACAGGGACTTGTTAATCAATATCTGCCATTGATGGCACTCTGATGGAAATAATTTTGCCGCAGTGTTTTAGCCTACTAGAACCAATTGGTTTTAGTGACAACACTGATGATGAAAAGGTAAAATATAGAGTAAAACTAGGATTTGTGGGAGAGGTAATAAAATAATGCAAGGGGATTAGAAAACTGTATTCACATATAGTTAATTGCATCCACAATACAAAATTCTTTGCAGCCTAAGCACCAATTTAAATAGCATGGATTTGCTTCTTAAACAATTACATTTCCACAGAGCTATATCAATTTTTTAAAGTATATCCATTTTAAAATATATCAATTTTTTGAGGGTGGGATACCCAAAGGTACACTTCACTGAATGGAAGTAAGGCATCTAAATAATGTGTATTCCACTTTTATATTTTAAATAACGTAACGGTAGTTAAATCTGCACAGAAAAATAGCACAATACAAAAAGAAAGTCATATGATCATATATTTGTGTGTGTATTGTATGTATACACACACAAATACACACACACACATATATTCATACGTCTGCCTCTGTAATCTACATAGATTGGTTTAGATCATATGCTCGATTCCTTTCATCCACAAAGCGTCCAGAGAATTCTTCTCCTTCCTTAGGCCATGCTTTCCATGTGTGGGTAGCTGAGAGAGAGAGAGAGAGAACGTATGTGTGTGCTCATTCAGTATTTCTAATCATAGCTATGGAAAAGCCTGAGTCGGGACTCCCAAAATCATACAAACTTAAAATCCATTGTGGAATCTGTTGTGGGCTCTTTTGTTTGCCCTCTAATTTTTGAGCAAGCAAGCATCAAGCTACTTTATTTCAAGTTCTTTTGAGCTAGAAACTAACTTAAAGAAAAAGGCATGATTAGATTACTATGGATTACATTGACTTCAGTGGCTGGGGCTTTAATAAAAACTTTAAATATTATAAAACAACAAATAGTCTAGCAGCACCTTAAAGACTAACAGAACATGTAAATGGTTTCATAAGCTTTCATGGGTACAACCCACTTCTTCAGATGAATGTAGTATTAAAAATTCAGTTTCAAAATAAATAGGCGATGAAGGGGGTGAAAGGGAAAAATAGTGAATTAGAGTGTTCATATTACAAGAAGCTGATAGAGAATGTGCAAGTTGTTCTTAAGTACCCATTGTTTGGTTAGTTAGGTCATTAAGATGGGGAAGGTAGCGAAGTTATTAAATATTATGAGGGTCATGACAAAATTACGATTGAGTGTGCGTATGTACGAAAGAAAGAAAGAAAGAAAGAAAGAAAGAAAGAAAGAAAGAAAGAAAGAAAGAAAGAAAGAAAGAAAGAAAGAAAGAAAGAAAGAAAGAAAGAAAGAAAGAAAGAAAGGAGAAAATGGGGTCAAATTTACTACATAGTGAACTTCATATGCCATGTATCACAAAGGGTAAGAGAATTATTGCTGCTCTGACAAATAAGTGATAGCAATTATGGGTCCTTAATTTGCACCATACCCAACACGCTAAACAACCTGGATGTTATGGAGTGCTCTCTGCGACAGAGACAGGCTCTCTTTCCCAGTGTTCTCAAATACTAGGTTAAAATCCTTGTTTGAATATTCTGGGTTCATGGATTCATAGATTTTTAAGACCAAAAGGATGATAAAATCTGATCTCTTTTATAACGCAGAAATAGGAACTTCCCTGAATTACTTTCTGTGTGAACTAGAACACATTTTTTTGGAAAAACATCTAATCGTAGAATACTAGAACTGGAAGGAGAGAGACCATCAAATCCAGTCCGCTGCCCTAACAGCAGGACCAAGCACTGTCGGTCATCTCTGATAGATGTCTATCCAACCTGCTCTTAAATATCTCCAGAGATAGAGATTCCACAACCTCCCTAGTCAATTTATTCCGGTATTAAACCACCCTAACAGTTAGGACATTTTTCCTAATGCCCAAAACCTAAACCTTCCTTGCTGCAATTTAAGCCCATAACTTCTCCAATTATCAGAGGCCAAGGAGATCAATTTTTCTCCCTCCCCCTTATAGAAACTTGAAAACTGCTATCATATCCCCTCTTGGTCTTCTCTTTTCTAAACTAAACAAGACCAATTCTGTCAGTGTTTCCCCACAGGTGTTTTCTCTAGACCTTTAATCATTCTTGTTGTTCTTCTCTACATCTTTGTTGAAACGTGGTGCCCAGAACTGGTCACAATACTCGAAATGAGACCTAATCAGTGCAGAGTGGAGCAGAAGAAGGACTTCTCGTGTCTTGCTCACAACATTCCTGTTAAAGCATCCCAGAATCATGTTTGCTTTTTTTGCAACATTGTTATACTGTTGCCTCATATTTAGCTTGTGGTCCACTATGATTCCAAGATCCCTTTCTACAGTACTACTTCCTAGACAGTTGCATCCCATTCTGTATGTGTGAAACTGATTGTTAATTCCTAAGTGGAGTACTTTGCATTTTGTCCTACTTAAACTTCGTCCTTTTTACCTCAGATCATTTTTCTAGTATGTCCAGATCATTTTGAATTATGACCCTATCCTTCAAAGCACTTGCAACACCTCCCAGTTTCATATCATCTACAAACTTAATAAGCATACTCTCTATGTCTTCATCTAAATCACTGATAAAGATATTGAACAGAACTGGTCCCCAAACAGACCCCTGTGGAATCCCACTTGTTACTCCCTTCCAGCATGATTGTGAACCATTAATAACTGCTCTCTGAGAGTGGTTATTTGTCCAGTTATGCACCCACATTATAGTAGTCCCATCTAGGCTGTGTTTCTCTAATTTATTGATAATCAATAATATTGATTTTAAAATCTTCAGTGATAGAGAATCCACCTTAACTGTGGGCAAACTGTTCCAGCATTAATTACCCTCCCTATTCAGATTTTAATCTTATTTCCAGTCTAAACTGGTGTTCCTTAATTTTCGATCCACTTGATCATGTTGCACCTTTGTCTGGTAATTTGAAAAGCCCTCAGTTATGAAATTTCTGTGGATACTTATAGCTTGTGATCTGCCCCTTAAGATATTTATAGACTGTTATCAAGCGACCCTTTTAATCTACTTTTTGATAAGCTAAATAACTGAGTTCTTTGAATCTCTCATAATAGGGCATGCTTTGCAATCTTTTAATCATCCTCATGGCTCTTTTCTGAATCCACTTCAATAGATCATCATCCTCTTGAAATGCTGACATTAGAATTGGAAAAACTTAAAACACAACAAATAGTTCTGCAGCACCTTAGAGTATGTCTACACTATCCTCCTAGTTCGAACTAGGGGGGGTAATGTAGTCATACGGAGTTGCAAATGAAGCCCAGGATTTGAATTTCCCGGGCTTCATTTGCATAAAGCCGGCCGGCGCCATTTTTAAATGCCGGCTAGGTCGGACCCCGTGCCGCGTGGCTACACGTGGCACAGACTAGCTAGTTCGGATTAGGCTTCCTATCCGAACTAGCTGTATGCCTTGTGGAACATTGTGTACAGCTAGTTCAGATTAGGAAGCCTAATCTGAACTAGCTAGTCCGTGCCACATGTAGCCACGCGGCACGGGGTCCGACCTAGCCGGCATTTAAAAATGGCGCCGGCCGGCTTTATGCAAATGAAGCCCGGGAAATTCAAATCCCGGGCTTCATTTGCAACTCCGTATGACTACATTACCCCCCCTAGTTCGAACTAGGGGGATAGTGTAGACATACCCTTAGAGACTAACAAAAAATGTAGATGGTATCATGAGCTTTCGTGTGCTCAACACACTTCTTATTTGATGCGGTATTCCTGTAGTGATCATAGTGCAAGACACAGAGGTAATATAATCTCTCTACTCCACTCCATGTTACCCTGTTCATACATCTGGTGAGTACATCAGCCTAGGAATTCATGTTCAGCTGATTATGCACCATGATTCTCAGTATTCTTCATAACCAGGGCTCGCCGAACCGCGGTGAGCTCCACTTGCCAGCCGCGCAGTCCGGCAATCTGCGCATGTGCAGATCGCCTGAACACGGCTCTTCCGGGTTGCAATCTACTCTCCATGGGTGAGTAGATTGCATTATTTGTTGAGCCCTGTTCATAGCCATTGCTGTTTTCCTTGTTCCTAAATGTATGAGTTTACATTTGATCCTTCAGAAACATGTATTGTTTGCTTTATATCCAACCTACTAAGCCACTCAGCTCACTCTGTATCATTGACCTCTCCTCTTCCTTATTTATCCATTTTCTCAATATTTGTATAATTTCTAAGTGTTTTTCAGTAATGAGTTCATATTTTCTTCCATGTTTTTGGATAGGGTGTACAACTGATGGGGTAAAATGTTCCCTTGTCCTTATTTCCCAAATATATGTGTGTGTGACCCACAGCATGATAGGACTATATTTTCAGAAACTGACTACTCCATCTCACCAATGAAAGACAGTCATCTCTATGGTAGAACAAGACAACCTTTTAACAATGTATAGAAACACTATAAAACATGTAGAAAAATGCTTCTTCATTTTAAATGTATAATGCCTATTTTATAGGCACCAAAGCATTTTTCTTTGCTGGAGGGAGTCATCCCACATTAGTTAAATTCAAACTGTTTCTGTCAAAAAAATGCTTCTTAATTTTTCAATAAATTCAACAGGACAAATTCACTATGTATTTTTCAGTGGCTTATTTCCCACAGTTTCTGAAAGAAAACAGTGAAGAACTGAGTAGCCTTTATACAATGCAATCAATAAATTATCTGTCAAAACAAATTCCCTTTCAGATGTTTCACAGAAGCCCTATTTAAAGGAATTACAAAGAATTCTGGTTTCAATGTTTATTTTGAAAAAAAAAAAATTGCTGAGCAACCTAAGGCTTCCTACAATAGTAAAACTTATGTCTTGGGTGGGGGAGGAAGAGAAAAAGACACTAATTGCAGTTTCATACAGAGAATCTTCTCTCTTAATCATTATAATCTATCTCTTTTGAAGCCCTTGTCTCTATTAACCTCTCTTCATTGTAAATCAGGATCTATAGACAGTGGCTGCATACACAGGTGAGAAAGGAAAGAATATAAATGCCTCAAATGCCAGAGATATGCTAAGGAAAAAGGCAGTGGATGATTTAGAAATCATCTGAGGCCTTCCTAAACATGGACAAAGACTAAGTACTGTACAAATACTGAATGAAAAGATAGTTCTTTCCCCAAAGAACTTACAAAATATACATGCCTGCTGGCGGGGTTAGGTGGGGAGAGGAGAGAAAGGGAGCAACTGCCCTGGGCCTGGCAATTCTAAAGCACCCAGTTGCTAGGGCAGCGGCAGCTGCTGGAGTAGTCCTGGTCTCCTTTGAATTGCCACAGGAGAGCCGTTTGGTGTGGCTCCGAGGGGTTGGGGAAGAGAGACATGCCCTGTATTCTGGGCAGCTGCAGAGAGCTAGCTGCTCCCAGCCCTGAACAGACCCACCCACACCTTGCCCTGGGTCTATAGTGGCTGTTCACCCACTGAAAATGTAAGAGAAGAGACAACGGATAGATAGAGTGATGGGGAGCATAGGTCTGGTGCCAACAGGGCCGGTGCAGTAGGAAGCTCAGACCAGAGGGGCGGCTGGGCAGGAAGTACAGTTCCATCTGGGAGTGCAGCCAGGGCTAGTGGCTGGGAGCGCAGCCCAGGCTGGCAGCTGAAGGCATTGAGGCCAGTGCCCAGAATGCAGCCCAGGCCAGCACAGCAGGAAGCAGAGCACAGAACCTGGGTAGAGAGCAGAGCCCTGAGAGGGCTGGAGGCAGCAGGGCCAGAGGAAGGGAGCACAGCATCAGCCATAGCTGGAAGCAGAGCTCAGTGGCCAAGACTGGCACCCAGAAGCAGAACCAACAACTAAGAGGAGATCTTTGACCTTCCCTGCTCCAGCAAACTCCATGGTTCGGGATCACTCAGATCCCGAGGATACCAGACCAAGAAGGTCTTGTACATAATTTTCAGTGCCACATGACACTTTTGTTCCCAGTGTCCCTCCACGGAGTGCTAGATATGTAGCCCTTAATATTTTGTAGTATCCATATTTTAATTTGGCTCCCTCTAACTTCAGAACAGATGCAAACAACAATAGGCACCAACTTTAGAAAAAAAAGAAACTCAGAAATATATACAAGATTTTTCTAAATCTTTTTACTCACATCATTCAATTCACAAAGTAAAAAAAAATAAAAAAATAACTTTACAAATTCAGATAATTCCATTTTTTCTGGCAAAAGGAAAAGAGTTCTTCTGTTAACTTACTTTGGTAGTACATTTTATTAGTTTCAGAATCTTTCTTATGGGAGAGAGCCTCAGCTATAATTTGCCATAGCTTGACTGACTTTAGCTGAGCTAAGTGAACTTATACTAGGAGAGGAACTGGAATATTATTTTTTTTTAAAAAAAATTAATTCTGACAATTGGCTGAAAACAGCTTGTATGTCTATTATTTTGCACATCTTTAGCCTTATCTTAAAAAATTGTTGCAAAATTGAATTATATTCCTTATTTAATATGTGATATAATAAAACAACGTGCCATATTGAAAATAAAACTTTTATGGAACTGCATACAAAAGATCATTTCTAAAATATGTTATGATTACTAAAGGTTATTATCTTTAACAATATTTTCATAAAAGCTATGAATAACTAGAAGTTATATCTAAAATTATATTTCTACAGTTATATTTTGAACTATACTAGTATTGTTTCACAGCTACAAGAACGTCTGCTTTTAGTGAGTAGAGTTTTATGCATATATTGCTATGATAAATGTTGGGGAAAACCTCACAGAATCTGGAAAGCATAGTAGATGTTCTTCATTCAGGATAAATGTAAGCAGTTAAAATCTTTTTTCAGTAGGATAGCTTAAACGATGGAGCCACTATCCATGAATAGGACCCTACCAAATTCAAAGTCTATTTTGGTCTATTTCACAGGTTATAGGATTTTTAAAATGGAAAATTTCATGATTTCTGATATTTAAATCTGAATTTCATGGTGTTGTAATTGTAGAGGTCCTGACCCCAAAAGCAATACTATGGGTGTTGCCAAGTTATTATATGGGGACTCTGGTATTGCTACCCTTACTTGAGTGCATCTTTGGACAGCAGTGTTGCCTTCATAGTTGGGTGGTCAGAGAGAGGCAGCTGCTTACCAGGAATCGAGCTCTGAAGGCAAAGCTACTGCCAGCAGCAGCACAGAAGTAAGGATAACTTGGTATGGTGGTATGTCTGCAGAGTTGAGCCCTTAGCAACTGCCACTCTGGCCACCCAGCTCTGAAAGCAGCAGTACAGAAATAAGGGTGACATAGATATTATACTGTCACCCTTCTGCACTGCTGCCGCCAGGATGGGGCCTTCAGAGCTGGGCACCCAGCCAGTATTACAGCCATCACTTTCCAATTGCCCACTTCTGAAGTCAGTGCAGAAATAAGGGTGGTAGTACTGTGACCCTCCTAAAATAATCTCATGATCCCACTGCAACTCCCTTTTGGGTCAAAACCCTCAGTTTGAGAAACACTGGTCCCTCCTATGAAATCTGTATTGCATAGTGCAGGGGAGGGCAAAAGGGCCTCCACGGGCCAGATCCGGCCTGCCAAGCAGGTGGATCCAGCCCGGGGAGGCCTGCTGCTCCCCCGCCCCTGCTGCCCTTCTTGTCCTGACAGGAACATGAGGTGCTTTGAAATGCCGTGCGCTGCTCACTGGGCGGGGGGAGAGAAGAGAAGGCTTCACACACTCCCCAACCCCCAGGCCAATCAGGGAGTTGTAGGGAAGAAAGCCTTTGAAAGGATAGAAGTCTAGGGGAAAAAGCAGCAAGGGCAGGAATTGTGTAAATCTTGAGTGCTGAAGATAGGTGTCCCTGTGTTAGAATCTGGAGTAACAGAATGTTCTAGGTTCCTTTAACAGACACTGGGAAAGTTGCACAGATTGTGAATTACAGAAGACTGCTTCATACAGCACATGGCTTGGTGGGACATGGCTACACAGAAAGAAGAAAACTCAGTGATTGAGTTCTGGAGAATTGGAAGAACTACTGGGGAAGAACACAGTGGAAGGGGGTCTAGACCTGATGAGAGCTGATTCCCCTGGGTATGTCTACACTAGCCCCTTAGTTCAAACTAGGGAGACTAAGTAGGCATTCGAAGTTGCAAATGAAGCCCAGGATTTGAATATACAGGGCTTTATTTGCATCTTCCCTTCTGGTCACCATTTTTAAATTTCACTAGTCCAAAGTTACTGCCTGGAATGAGGTATAACAGGTAATTCAAACTAAGGACTTAGTTCGAATTACCATTTAACTGCTGTGTGTAGCCATGGGCAGTTACTTCGGACTAGTGGAATTTAAAAATGGCGACCGGACGGGAAGATGCAAATAAAGCCCAGGATATTTAAATCCCGGGCTTCATTTGCAACTTCGAATGCCTACATTAGCCACCCTAGTTCGAACTAGGGGGCTAGTGTAGACATACCCCCTGAGACTTAAAGATGATCCATTATATCCTCATGTTTCAAAATTCCCTCAGATCCCACCCACATAGAACAAAAATTCTGCGGGTCAACAAAAGTAGCACTGCACATTCATAGAGGCATCCTATACAGGTAAAGATTTGTGTTCTCTTCTAAGTGCACTTCTACCACTCCATCCAGTTCTCTTCAAAAGACAATAAAAATATCCTGCTGGTTGATTAGGCATCTATTCTCTCATCAGTATTCCATGCACAGTATGTAATGCAGTATATGCTCAAAGCTGAAACTGGATAGCCTCAGTGAAGGGAACAAGATCCAGCATAGACATATTCAAGATTATTCCCTCCCTCTGTAACTTTCAGCTAAGATGGACAATAATACTTTCAGGCTGGGTTAGAGTGGGGTAGGCAAGAAATGATGACAATGACAACCTCAATTTTGCACTTCCTCTGTTGCCTTATAGCTGTGGAGAAACTCTGTTCAAAAACACTAGGGTCAGTGAGCAAGGGGCATCAAAGAGGAGAGTTTCCTTCCTAAAAAAACAAGCCACCTGTTCACATTCTTGAAACAGGCAAGGGAGAGGGACCAGACCTTGGTCAGCCCCACTTGGGGACGGTGGGAGAGGAGGAGGCAGGGGAAATGTTCAGAGAGGCCTTGCTCCTCTGGGGAGAGAGGCAAAGGACGGATACAACAAGCCATTGCAAGCCCCTTATCTGGCCACTAAGGATGTGTCTAAACCATACCCTTCTGCTGACAGAGGGATGTAAATTAAGCACATTGCTATTGCAAATGAAGTGGGGATTTAAGTATCCCATGCTTCATTTGAATAGAAATGGCTGCTGCTTTTTGCTGATGTGGCATTTTGCCAGCAAAAAACGACAGTCAAGATGGGGATCAGTCTACAAGGAAAGCCTTTTCCGACTGATCCTGTAAACCTCATTGCATGAGGCATAAGGGATCAGTCGGAAAAGGCTTTCCTTGTCGACCGATCCCCGTCTAGACTGCTGCTTTTTGCCGGTAAATGTATGTAAATCCCCGCTTCATTTGCAATAGAGATGTGCCTTATCTACATTCCTCTGTCAGCAGAGGGGTGTAATTTAGACATACCCTCAGGGTATGTCTACAATTCATTCCTCTCTAGAGAGAGGAATGCAAATGCAGGCACCCGAAATTGCAAATGAAGCAGGGATTTAAATATCCCGCACTTCATTTGCATAATCGTGCTGTGGTGCTATTTTTCAATTGTGCTATTTTGAAATAGCGCCATAACATGATTATGCAAAGAAGCACAGGATATTTAAATCCCCGCTTTATTTTCAATTTCAGCATTTGCATTCCTCTCGAGAGAGTGGAATGAAGTGTACACATACCCTAAGTTGCTGGCATGGAAAAAGGGTTTGGGGTATGGCTGACAGCATAGTATTCCTAGGGGGCCAACCAGACAGAGCTTGAGTAGCGTTCCTCTGCTGCAATTTGTCAGTTACACCAATATTTTAGGACTGGGCTAGGAGTCTGGATTATTCAGGATATTCATAGGGTGATATTTTTCCATTGTATTTTAAAGTTGGTCTCTTAGCTGAGGGAATCAGCTGAAAGGGTCTTTGCCCATGAATGTCTAAACCTTGCTGAAAGATGAGAAGGTGCCAGTGCTAATGAGGGTGCTGGTGCCACAGTTTCCCTATAGTTTTTTAGGCCTATAGAAACAAAACACTTTTAAAAAAATATTCTTCTACTTCCCTTTCCATAAGCATCCGAGTTAAAATCATGTTTCAAAGTAGAAAAAATATAAACAGTTTGGAAATAGCATATTCTGGCTGGCTATGAATGATAGCACTATAAGTAAAGATGAAATCTATTAGCCCACACACATGATATGTACAAGTGTTTCCTGTAATATGGAGATAAGAAGTCAATTGTAAGAATATTCAGAGGAACATAATACAATAATCATCACTTAATCATGGGCATTATCTTATACCTGAGCTTGATCATTTCTGATTTTAATTATCTTGGAAAGTATTGCCTCTGGTTTTGAGGATTTTGAAAAATATTATGACTTTAGAATGGACTTGAAATCTCTTTAGATTCTATTTCTTTCTGAGAGAGAAACAGGAAGATAAAACAAGGAGGAAAGATGCTTTTACTTTATCACATTACAATTGTTTCAAGGAACTGTAAAATTTCACTGTGCACAATTTTCACAGTCCCGTTAAGTCACCAAGCACTTACATTTTGAGTACCCAAATTTAATTTTAAACATTCAGTATCCACAGAACCCTTAATATGAAATAAATTGCATTAATGTATCTACATATTCTTTGTACAAATCGGTGTGCATTTTGGCATTCAGAGATTAAGGGAAAACTCATTCTGGTCCCCTTCACTTTGCCCAGTCATCAACAATTTAAGCATATTTTGTTTTCATTGTCATACCCTACCTACGAGAGACGCCAGTATTTCAAAACTGATCCTGCAAACTCCTATTCAGGTGAGTATCACTAATTTGGAAAGGAAATAACCATGTATGAGGTCTTTTATAACAAAATGATATCTTAGTGGTATTTTTATGTTCAGTGTGAAGGTTAACAAAGCATTGAGTTGAGTTTCCTTGCTTTTTACTGTTTGTATTTGTGGAATACCCAAGCCAATAAATATAGAGTGATGTCATTCTCCACCCCATTGGCACTTACCTCTGCAGTTCTCCTTCACTGTGCTCTGGGGATACAAGGTAGAAGTATTAAGGAATCAGAGTGTCTGTGTGCCAAGGCACTGGCACTTGAAAGTCTTGTAACATTATGCCAAGAAGCAGAAGCTGCAAAGTTGGAGAACCCTTCAAGCACCAATGCTAGGGACAAAGACACTGTCCATCCTCCTCAGCCATCTGTCCCTTCATAGATCTGTAAACAATGCACTTCCCTCACCCATTGGTCCTGCTCACCAGCTCGTGCTTCCTTGACTCAATCTGTCTCTGGGTGCCTTTTGATGTGCCCACAAGCCATCATGCCCCTATTTCCCAGCCTGCCTCCCTCACCAAGGGTGTGCTGAGAGCACAGCAGGTGAGTCAGGGATAAGACTGATTAGAAAACTGTAATGAAAATGAAATGTGTAAAAACAACAAATATATTTATCTGTATTCAGAGTGCACCTGAAAAACCCCATTCTCTATTCTGCTGAGCAAGTTCTTTGGTAATTTGATTTTCACCAAAGTTTTGATGTATAAAAAGGGAATAACATGTGTGCCTCATTGAAACAATGCAGAAGTAGCACATTGGAGTGGAACTCAGGCTACTTAATTTGAATTCCTGTATGACTCTGAGCAAATCACTTCATTTTCCCATGCCTTGGTTTCCCCATGTGAAAATAATGCTTTGCTTACACAGCAAAGGGCTGTGAGGGTATGTCTACAAGAGCTCGCTAATTCGAGCTAGATAGGCAAATCAGGTAACCGGGGCTGCAAATGAAGCCCGGGATTTAAATATCCCAGGCTTTATTTGCATGTTCTCGTCCGGCCACCATTTTTAAAACCCCCTTAGTCCGAACGAATTGCCTGCGGCTACACGTGGCAGTTTAAAGTTAATCCGAACTAAGGAGTTAGTTTGGATTAGCTTTAAACTGCCGCGTGTAGCCGTGCGCAGTTCGTTCGGACTAAGGGGGATTTAAAAATGGCGGCCGGACGGAAATATGCAAATAAAGCCCGGAATATTTAAATCCCGGGCTTCATTTTCAGCCCCGGTTCCCTGATTTGCCTACCTAGCTCAAATTAACAAGTGAGTGTAGACATACCCTGACAGATCCAACACTGAACTGTTTTTCATTCTATACAAGTATTCTCAAATCATGATGAAAGTTCAGCACTTGCTTAACTGGTTGGCTGAAAAGTAGCTTAAAGTCCTGACAGAAAGCCCATTAAAGTCAATTATAAGACTCCAATTAATTTGAATGGATTGTGGATGCGGCCCCAAGTTTGAGTCTTAATACCTCATTAACTCTGGAGTTCCTGCGGAAGCTTCACCATTATTTCTGTAGACTGAAATACATGAAACGGGATACTTTCCCTTTCCCCTCAATGTGTGCCAATATATGAGCCTGCATTTCTTAAGTATATGTTTATGTAGATGTGATAGATTATTGTGCACCTACTTATAGTGCTTTAAATATTCTGGACACTTTACAGAACATAAAAATTGCTCATTACAGTCTGTTAAATGTGACACAATGAGCAGAGTAACAAACAAGGTGGGGTTGTGAGTAAGGATGTTAAATATTGGTTAATTTACTAGCCGAATAGTCGATGGAATTTCCATTGATTACTCGACTAGAGGCAGCAAGGAGTGGGGAATAGATTAGTCCTTAACATCCTTAGTTGTGAATGGGAAAAGACTGATTACAATAGATCATACAATTTCTTGGTTCAGGCAAACGTATATCTCAGTACCAGAATTACAAGTTTTATTTTTGTGGCTTTTTAAAAAGATTTGTTCCAATGGGCAAAGCAATCACTTGAAGAGTAAGAAAAACTGGCATGACTAAGACACTGAAGACTTGTCCACTTGAAAAAAGAAGTGGTACAGCCAAGTCAGTTGCATGATGATTGCCATAATTATTCCTGGATTTAGTTGTACTTTATCTGGACTAGTACTCAAACAGGAATGGCTACAAATACCAATTTTTATTTGTCAAGATAGTTGTATCCTAACACACTTCATATTAAAAGATGAGTGAGTCATGCATAAAAAAAGTAAATAAAGGACCAGGTAGGTGTTCATTTGTTTAAATGCAGCTTTCTTCAAAAAGTTACTATTTGTTTTCTTCTTCAGTCATAAAAACTCTACTTTTCTACTCAGTGCTATTGATCATCTATTTTCCCTTAATTCTGAAGGATAAGCAAGAGCCTATGAGAACCCATTGCAATGTAATAAAAACAATCCTTGTGTTATTTTCACTGCTTGTGAAAGCTACGGACATGGAAACCCTAGAAGTCCTTTTTATTATTAATTGACCAGTACAACATGGACAGTGACACTCCAGTTTCCCTATTACCATATCAAAGTGTAGTAAATCCTGGCCTGTAGTTCAGCCCTCTGACAATGCCCTCTAATTCCAGTTGAAGCAATGATGTGATCTAGGCACTTACCCACTCAGTTGGATTAGAAATACTGGTGTATTTTGGTTATACCCCCAAACAGACCTGAGTTCTCAGTGAGAATTGAACTGATGGCCTAATTTACTATATATTTTAGAGAGACTATCTTTTTGTTTAAGTACTCCTGCGAAATGATAATAGCTAGGACCACTAAATTCGGAATATTGCTTCCTCTTACCATAGTTTAAAGCAAGGTAAGGGTTTCATTGTTCCAGGACAATGGGATGTGTCTGGAAAGGGATTCTTTGTCATAAAACATACAGAAAAGAGACAGAATCACCTGGCAAGTGAAAGGGGCTGGCTGGACTCCACATCCCTCCCCTCCATGCCCGGCAGTTTCATACAGGGATGTTGCTGGCTTTTCCTTAGTCACTGCCAGAAAGCGAGGGGAAAGTGCACAAACTTAAATGAATTAAGGGCCTGAGCAATTCTGGCAAATGTGCTAGTGATTCTATATTCTATTAAAATCCATTGAACAATAGAATACCCCTATGCTATATGCTTTGAACATTAGCCAGAAGCTGAAAATAGTTTCTGTGTGTGAACATGTGTCTGCCTTAAGGTGTGTAAAAAATTCTTAGAATGATTAAGAATCTGAGAGGAACAGAGAACTGCATAGTGTTTCCTTTATGAATGTTACAGCAGAGTATCTCACAGAGATTAAGCAAAATGGCTTCATTCCAAACTTCATTTCTTAGAATAAAAGTATCTCCCTCCAGCACTAAGACTCGATTATGCCCTCAGATACGTGTAACACTGAAGAG
This sequence comes from Pelodiscus sinensis, assembly GCF_052426305.1. Lineage (NCBI taxonomy): Eukaryota > Metazoa > Chordata > Testudines > Trionychidae > Pelodiscus > Pelodiscus sinensis. The sequence continues at coordinate 54,033,049 of NC_143055.1, read as the reverse complement.
AGGAATAATTTATGCATTTGAAGGGCTAGCATCAGCCTCCATGATGAACTGTTGTTCCTCAGGGATATTGCAAGAAGTGGTGCATTGTGCCAGATACACATAATGCATCTGCTCTGAAAGATTTCCCAAACTAAAGAATAGGCTTGAATAAAAGTTACTATTTTTTTCTTAAACACAAATTATTTATACGTAGTATCTAGCAAGCATACAGATGAAGAATTTCCTCAGTGTAACTTATTCTGGACCTTTGAGGAATATACAACACATGAGTTTCTCAGAGAAGATAGTATTGTTTCATGTGATTTTAAATATATTTAAACAAAATCAGAGATCCAAATGGAAAAACTCTAGCTAGGAACATAGCAGTACTAACTAGAGAACTTTTGGCCATAAGCTAAGAAATGAAGTGCTCATTTTTATATGTAAATATTTTCCATCTGTGACAGATGTAAGATGTTTTGATTGATTTTATCTGTAAATTATTTTCAAAAGCAATTAGCATGGAAACATTACTCTCAGAAATAGACGACACTCATCTAAAACATGACGTGGTTTCAGAATGCAGCATGTTGTGGTCCGTGAAATGCCTGATAGTGAAGTGTAAGAAATATCCAACTGTGTCTTGTTGGTTGTGGTGTACCACGGGTCAGGCAGCATGTCACAACCAGAAAATTAAAATGTTACAATCCTGTTTCACTAGCAGGTAGTAAAAAATCCTGACATCTATACTAAGACATGATGTATTATGTAGTGTTGACAAACTGTGGAGTTAGACTACGGGTGTTTTCTCTGTTACAGACTTCTTGCTACAGAGCAGAAAGTTGGTTATTTTCAGGGGTAGTGGGGGGGAATATTTTTAATAGAGACTGGATATTTTTATCAAATTAAATGCAAATTTATTTTAAATGTAAATTAAATATATTTAAAAATAAAGCAGTACATGTTTGCTGCTGAAGTTTTAAAGAAAGTCAAAACCACTGAACTAGTGGAAATCAGAAGCGAAAGCACCTAAAATCAAAGTTTGCTGAAGTGCTAAACCAGCTTTTTGACTGCAGTACCCTCTTCTGCAAGTACAGAGACTATATATACACACATATATATATATATATTCATTTTGGTTTATTAAAGTAGTTCAACTCAGTGACAATTTAATTAAAATCTCAGAAGTGGATAGGGCATTGAAAATGAAGGAAACCTTGTTTTTTTCTTCCAATCTATGAATAGATATAAGCTGTAAGAAAATGAGATCTACTAGTTCTAAAATCTTGATGGACATGGTGACCATAAATAATTGATTGAATTCACTAACTATAGACAACACTGTCTTCATTTAATAATCAATTAGTTATCAATAAAACATGTTTTAAACTTATTCTTCTATACCTACATTTTCAATAGTTTCATTTAATTAACAAAACAACTTTAAAATGCTGTTTTTGTATATTTCTAATGGAATTCTAATTCCCATCAAAATGCAACTTGACACATATCATGAGTAAACAATTAATCATCTGCCAAATAAGTAATTTGTCCCTTACCATTTTCTAACATGATAAAAATGCAAAAAAAAAAAAATACCAACAACAAAAAAGAATAATCTGGATATCTGTATATAAAACTATGCATTTCCTTAAATGTGTATAGATATTATTTCTTTCTAGTTATCTGGGGAAAGGACCAAGTTTAGTGCTTTGCTACAAATAATAAGTTTTAGTGGTTACTAGCCAATCACAATCCATCTTTCTTCAAAAAATTACCTTTAAAGTTCAAATGCAAAACAAGGTTCAAATCAAGCATTTAAATCAAAATATCCTGCTTGCTGACTTAAATCATGATTAAAATTGGAGATTTATTTAACTTTGATTTTAATCCATTCAGCAGCTTGGTACAGCCAGGAAATGGGAATGGTTACCTTCATTCTCTGCTTCACACCTCTGCCGGGTTTGGGGGCTTTTCTCCTTTAGATAACTGCTTTCTTCACCATATCAGCAATACTTCTTCAGCACTGATTTCCTACATACATACTTTTGTCTGAAGTTAACACTTCAGGGCAGTACCCACACTCCACTCAAACTGAAGCTAGAGGTGCTTTTTCTTTCTCTCCAAAAATGTCTTAGAGGAATTATCCCAAAATGAACTAGGAATCCCAACATTATCTTACATATAGCAAGATTTACCTAAGAAATCCGAGAAAACAGTGAAAATTGGAGTAAATAAATTAAGCTGTATAATTTAATATGTTGTTAATTGTTTTTAATCTAACTATTTGATGGCTTCTTATATGTTTGTGTATATAAATGATATGAAATATGTTTGATCATTTATGTTGGCTAACCTAATTTGACTCAGTAGCTTCAAAATTGTTTTTGTTTAAACATATAATTCAAATCATGAAGACTGATGCATCAATGTTCTGAGTTATATATGCTAATAAACAGTGAAGAATCATATTCTGATTTGAGTCTACTGAATGATGTACCTACCACTGAAGTAAATAGAAAGACTCCCATTGACTTCAGTGGGAGACAGGGTTACTGCCTGTACAAGTATCTCATGATCATCCCTTGTTTGTTTATGGTTTGTTTTAAGGTAGTTGTCCTTGGAAATTTGTGTACTGTTTGCAAAATACTCTGATAACACAATGTTTGCATACAAAATGTTTATATTAAAAAAATAACAAGAATTGCAAGCATGTCACCAGAGACTGAGGCAGCTAAATAAACATTAATTGGAGTGTGCTCCTCACTTTTGGGGTACCAATTTTCTATTAATCACTAATAAAAATGTATAGCTTTACATGGCACCATCCTGAGACTAGGAAGACAAGGTCCTGGTCCTCAAAAGTTTCAGTCTAAATATCTTTATTATAAAAAATACTGTTTCTTGATAAAATAGGACCAAGGTGGCTAGTAGAATAAATACCTATTTTACCTCCAGGAGATTTGGCAGATTTTTCTAATCCATGTTTCAGAAAATACTGTTGAGGTTGAAAATCTCGGTGGGGTAATAGTGTTAGTCTGTATCTGCAAAAATAAGAATCCTGTGGCACCTTAGCATATGTCTACACTAGCCACCCTAGTTCAGACTAGGGTGGCTAATGTAGTCATTCGAACTTGCAAATGAAGCCAGGGATTTAAATATCTCGGGCTTCATTTGCATGTTCCCGGGCGCCGCCATTTTTAAATGCCTGGTAGTTCAAACTACCTGCCCGCGGCTACACGCGGCACGGGCTAGGTAGTTGAACTAAAGCTCATAATTCGAACTACCGTTACTCCTCCTGCAATGACTCCTCATTGTTGTGAGGTAGTATTTCTTAAACATAACTTGCTAAATTTACTACAATTAATTATAAATTAAGTTTTAAAGTTTACTCAACGTAATTATTTATTTATATGTGTATCTATATTTTTTTCATAGTGTTGATTGGAGATCAGTAAACAATGTTACTAGGAAGCTTGTATATATTCAGAATTCCAAATATAATACATTATTATTTTCTTTTTTATACAATGTTTGAGTACTTGATATTCTTGAGTAACCAACATGTTGAGTACCTGATATTCTTGAGCAACCAACATGTTGAAGATATGAATGGTATGGTATTTCTGTTTCAAACCCCAGGCTCCTAATACATAGTAATGAAAGTTAGAGTATTTTAAGATTTTTCACTTAAGTATCCTATGATGATGACAAAGCACTATCTACAAGTTTATCTCCTCAATTTACAGATGGGGAAACTGACACATGAACTCAGCTGTGATTTTTCCCTTTTCTGAGATCACACAAAAGATCATTATTACAGCAATTTCCATGTCCACTGGATTGTTTGATTCCCTTTATAAACATTTGAATTATTGAACTGTTCTTAGTGCAAGGATACATTTTTCTTTACAACAACAAATAACATTATTTCTGATTGCTATTTAAAAAAATATATTCCAAGGACTGTATAACATAGTGATATTTTGTTTCTGACTTACATAATCCTGGCTATGTTTTGTAGCTTAATTTGAAAGCTAGACATTAATATTTTATCTTTTTTTCAGATGTGGAAGATGCCTATTAGCATGCAGCATGGAACATAAAGGATTATACCAAAGAATAAAAAATGATCCTGGACCTCATACTGTATTAAGCATGGTCCCAACCTTAAATGGCTAGCTTAGAAAGAGTTCAGAAATGACACATTCCCTCTTGCCAGATGTCAAACAGGCCTTATACAGGGGCTGTAGAAGGGTAATAATTTGCAGGCAGCCCTGTAGGGAGTTGTGAACATATGAACAATACTTAGCAGAGAGTACTTAACATCATGTCTCCAAATGTTTGGATTTTGAGGGTAGAAAAAGGGGAGGAAAAAGACAGGGCAAGATATTTTTGAATAGAGAAAGGGAAAGCCCAAAAGTTTGGATAAGCATTTAGTCATCTTAAAAAAAGGTCCATAATTTCTGAAGTTTATTTGTCACTAATTCAATCAAAACTTTGTCATTACTTTCTTGACAATCTCTTGTCACTCTGTCTTATTATATTATTCATGCGCCAGTATCCAGGCAAACATAAAATCTTCCAGGATGGCAGGGTAGGTATAACCTGGGAAAAGACTGCAACTCTAGGCTACGCACTGAGATATTGTCCATCTGTATTCTGTGAATTTTTCTAGACATTATCATTGTACATATATGCTAGTTCCAACTTAAGGGACTACAGATAGATAAAATGTATCTGTAAATGCACCATCTTTATTGGCTTATATAAAGAGTAAAGTTGTGGTGGACAGGACGAAAATCAGCACCAGTTTCATTCTCTTAGAAACTTCCTTGCCACCTCATCTGTCAATCCAAATGGTAAGCACAATCAAAACGACCTTTAGGAATCAACTTAATTACTTAGCTCCTCTTTGCTCTATTTCTCTTAATAAATTGTTGCTTTTCCCATGTCCACAGTCTCAAAGGATTATGTGCTAGGCCTGAAAAAAATCTATTTACTTTTTGTCTTGTGAGGGTTTGGAAGATGGACAGGGGTTTTATTGATTTCAGCCCAAAGGGCCAACTGGGTGTTACATTTTAATTATGTCTTAGCAGAGTTATTCTGTGTAAGGTAGGAGGCATATGCTAGCCTAACATCCTCTAGTTAATAACAATTGCACATCCTTGAACTCACTGGAGATATATAAAAAACCATTTTCAGACACAGAGGATTCCCTTACAATGTCAGGATAATGTAGTCATTCTATTTATCAACTATGTTCATCCTCAACATGTACTGTTTTGGTGCTGGTGAGAAGTACTAAGCTGGACTTCTTAAATGGTAATGTTTGATTTACTAGTTAAATCTGGTTAATATGCACCAAAACTGTTTTTTATTCCATTGTGATGTTACCAAAAGCGTGGTAGGAAGAAAAGTAAAGAAATGATGAATCCTATTAATATAATTTGAAATAAGTGTCCAAACTTCAGGACAAAGAAATCCTTTACATATATGTATGTAACTTTAAAAATATTTGTCTGGACTGTGCAATAGAGCAATGTAAGAAGGGAATGCAGGTGAGGGCTCCTTATGCCATTCAGAGAATGGGCACAAAGAAAGTCTCTTGAGATTCCTCTAAATTAGTGAGGTTATACATGCTAAGGAGGTGTAGGGCCATAGCTGTGTCCAACCTCTCTTCAAAGAGGTCAATGAAACTGTCCCTTCTCAGTGGGAATTCACTTTGCACCCTGTAAAAGGTTATGTAAAATCCTCATCCATCACTGGAGCAATTATGCTCCCTTGAAGAACTATGTCTCCAGGAACATATCCTGAAATGGTGTGCCTGTAAATTGTCCTCAGCTCATGCTATGGCATCCATACTTTGTCTTCTTGTATTATTGCAGGAGTTGGCAGTGACTCCTGGATAAGGGTTGTTTCTAAGACCTTCTATGATAAAAAGTGTTTGCAACCTTGATTTAAGAAGTTACCTCCTCCATTCCAAACCTTTGAAACTCAGCAGCTTGAGGATAGCTTTGAGGACAGAGGTGCCTTCTGCACTTTCTGCAGCATTTCATTCAAATCTGGCAGTGTTAAAAATCCTCATTTCCATCTGGGGCTTGCTTTGGACCTTGTGATTACAGGAGCTAAGCATGAAGTCCTGATCACACACTTTGTCTTACCGCTTTTTTTCAGCACACATTGCACTGGGAATCCCTTGGAATGGAGATTCGCAGAAAATATAACTTATTTTTCCTTATAAGAAAAACTCTAGAAAGTCATATATACAGGACAGAGGATGTTGCTTAGGAAATGAAGCAGGATTGCATTGCAAATGAGGTTTTTGTCTGTTTGCCCCTTGTCTCACTTGCTGAAGAAGTTGGAAGCTGCATAGAAAATGAAGCAGGTGAACAGGACTATTGTCAGATCCTATGCAGTATTATTAAAATGGTGTCCCTATGCCTGATGGCACCTGTGGGAAGAGTGTGATTTTGTTCTGATGTGATTTTATAATATTCATCATTACATTAAGGAAATATTTGTAAAGCAGATTTTAAATTAATGTTCTGTAAACTAACACAGTAAATCCAGAAACTGACCTGCTATACCTGGAGTTTCCAAATGCCTGTTAAATAGCTTCATTACCACTTAATTGGCTCTTTCACAGGTTCAGTGTTCTGCCAAAGCTATAGCAGGCTTTTTCTCTTTTAAGTTAACTAGAGCAGCTCCAGAGAAAGTGAAGCCATGGAACAGAGAAAGGAAGAGGCATGTGGGTAGACCCTAAGACATAGTGGTTCCCAAACTGTTGCACTTAGAGGTCTCTGGAGATAAGGAAGTAAGTCTGAGGCAACATACTCATCATTGAGATTCAGGTAGTCATGAGCTCTAATCTTTGAGTTGCCCTTAATATATTAGGCAGCCACTTTTTCTTTGCCTTGATTTCCCTGTCTGTTAAATACAGATGAAAATTCTCCATCTCACAGGGAATTCTGAAAATATATCCATGCTATGACATGAAGAATGCCTTAGAAAAGCCTCTGAGGTAATTAATTCAGTGTTCAATTCAGGCTTTAGATGACTTGTACAGTATGGCTACACTGCATTCCTCCTTCGAGAGAAGAAAGCAAATGCAGCTAAGTGAAATTGCAAATGAAGCACGGATTTGAATTTTCCATGTTTCATTTGCATAATTGCATCCAGGCGCTATTTCGAAATACCCTATTTTGAAAAAAAGAAACGTTGTCAAGACGCAGTTATTTCTAAAGAAAATCCTTCTTTTCAAATTACCCTTACTCCTTATAAAATGAGGCTGTGTCTGCACTATACCCCTCTGTTGGCAAAGGGATGTAAATGAAGCACTTCGAAAGTGCAAATGAAGAGGGGATTTAAATATCCCACACTTCATTTGCATAATCATGTCATGGCACTGTTACGAACAAGCACCACATTGAAAGTGAAACCACAGTTTAGATGCGTTTTTTTCGACAACAGGGCAATTTTTCGAAAGGAGTGCAAGATCTTTTGAAAAATTGCCCCATTGTTGAAAAAACTGCATCGAAACTGTAGTTTCTCTTTCGACATGGCTCTTGTTCCCGCCATGACGTTATTATGCAAATGAAGTGCGAGATATTTAAATCCCTGCTTCATTTGCACTTTCAAAGTGCTTCATTTGCATCCCTCTGCCCACAGAGGGATGTAGTGTAGAGATTGCCTCTGGTTTAAGGGTAATTTCAAAAGCAGGGTTTTCTTTTTTCTTTTTTCTTTTTTCGAAATAGGGTATTTTGAAATAGCACCTGGATGCGATTATGCAAATGAAGCACGGGAAATTCAAATCCGCACTTCATTTGCAGTTCCGGTCAGCTGCATTTGTATTCCTCTTACGAAAGAGAAATGCAGTGTAGACATACCCCTAGTTAATAAAGCATGGGGCCACACATTAGATAGTGATGATAAACAAAGGTATTCAGTGGCCAGTCATTCTTTTATTGTGAGACACAGTTCCTGTAGAAAGAACCTAGTAACTAATTGCATAATCACATACTAGCATAATGTATATTCACAAGAAGAAAGAATTAAGGTTTTATGCATTTCCTAACATTTGGGTGACTGACTTTGCAACTTACATAACTGTGTTTTAAGCTGCTTTTCAAATTAATATCAGACTAAAACTTATTTTAAATGTCCATTCAAGGGACCATGTTTATAAAAAGTTTCACATAGTCTAATGAAAGTAGACTAGAATGGTATACAATATATTTGGGGATGTTTAAGACAGTTTTCTTATCCAAATTTCAGTATAAATAAAAAATGTTTGTGCAAATTTTATCAGGGAATGGATAACTCTTTAAATTACTATTTCTATAGGTCCTACAATCATTTGTTTAATATCCAGTTTCCCAGTCCTCTATTTAGACATTTTTTCATTCATTTGGAATCCAGGATGAAGTCCTTAATCTTTGAAAATTGCAGTTCTATTTGATTAAATGTATATTTGTGTTGCATTCAGATTCATTGTGAATTCACATACAGTTTTGTTCTAAGATGAGATGTATCCTTTGCCTCATCTCTACACTTGATTCTAGAAGATATGGGCTATATCCCATAGTTAGAATGTGGCCCAGACACCTATGTTTAACCTTATGTTGACCTTGAAGAATAGCAAACAAAGGAACAAGCCCTTATTGAACTAAGACTATATTATTGGCTTGAAACTATTAAATTTGTCTATGATTCTGGAAAAAAATGCATATACCTTCATGAAAATAAAATATATGTATGTAACCATAGAATATGTATAATATGAGAAGACAATGGTACAGGAATATGCCCATTGAGAATCTGTCAGCCAAAGAGTTAATTTAAAAAGGCCATCAAAAATGGAAATCCTATAAACAGTCTTATTTTTTTAATGAAAACCTGTGAGTGGCAGTCAGAATGCAAGGAAAATGAGTTTGATCAAATCAAGATCCTGGTGGGGAGGAATTTGAATTTTTTAAATTCTAATTTTGATTCTATTTACAGCTTAATGTCATGAGAAACACAGCACACTGACTTTTTCAGAAAAATGAAGGAAATTACTAAAGAAATAAATGGAAAAGTATCCTTATTTAAATCAATG